>NC_087207.1:24751023-24826023 GCF_015104395.2 Macrobrachium nipponense | reverse complement strand
AATTTTTATTTCCAGCAATCAATACAAGCGCAGTTTAAAACTACAACAAAAAAATAACTCTTTATATTGAGACTTCAAAAAAAATATATCAACTACAGATTATGGAATTGATTTTCTCATAGGATAAGTATCAAACATGGAATCAATTAATAAGTGTAAACCATTTGATACTCTACTCCACACAGTACTAAATACTTGTACACAATATATGTCAATGGATAAGGTTACCTGAAAGATTTCTGAGTAAAACTTACTAAAATGAGGTAAAATTAAGCTAAGGTGCCTTTTAACAGGATAATCTAGCCTAGGCTTCTTCAGAAATCGTTAAGGATAGCCTATGCAAAGTTTACATGGCTGATTTTTGACTAGGTTACAATAGGCCACAAAGTTAGGTTAGTTTAATGAGGGTACAGGCTAAGTTCTATGTAATTAAGTTTTCCATGAATTTATATAAATATATAGCCTAACTATTTATCAAAAATATTCATAATTCCTCATTCAAACAGGATTAGTCTAGGGTAGGCCTTCTTAAATTACTGTAATAGCCTAGTCTAAGATCATGCTCAGCAGTGGAACTTTCCATGAGAGGTACCTTTGGCACTGGTATTTGCAAAAACTTTATACAAACAAAACACTTATAACTGCTTTTTTAATGTTTTCAACCCTGTCAAACGCTAAGTTACAACTCAAACTAACACAGCAAAATTTCATGACAACTAATGAACGTGAAGTATCTTTCACGACAATGAAAATCTTTCTCGTTAAGGCATTGCAACATGTCTGACTGGGCAGGCAACTCTGCACTTGAATTCTCGTCTGCTACTGTTCTTCCACGATAGTGATCTGTTCTAACTAATGAACTAATGGTAATATTACGACTTTTAAAAGCTTACCTCGCAAGGGATAGATAATCATTTGCATCATTAATTTGGTAAAATAGCCAAAATGAAAAATGGACCGATTGACGTCCTAACACTCGAGAGCATTCGTGATTCTTACATGTGTTGCTAGTGTTACCAAAACGCAGACGAAAGATTCAGGGCAGCGCTCCCATACTCGTAAGAGAAAAACAAAACAAGGGACTGGCTACACTGCCACACTCGTCCACAACAGAAACGAAAACATTTCACAGTTCCAATCACTTACAATAGCAGTGTAAAGATATTAGAGGAGGATGATGAATCAATTCCTAAATAAATCACTAATAATTAAAGAAATATGTTTTTCCCATTACAATATTTATCATATATATATAATATATATATATATATATATATATATATATATATATATATATATATCTATATATATATATATATATATATATATATATATATATATACAGTGGTACCTCAACATACGAAAGGCTCAACTTACGAAAAAATCGAGATACGAAAGCAAAATACAAAAAATTTTACAGCTCTACATACAAAAGTTTTCAAGATACGAAAGGTTGTTGCTGTAAAGTCCCGAGATTCGCCCGGACCACCGAGAACAATTTTAAAACTCCCGCGCCGCCAACTGAGTAAACCTCGCCACTATCCTCCCGCTCTCCCATTGGTTCCTGATGCTAGTCACCCCATAAGGTCCTGCTCTCATATTGATCAGCATCTACCCCTTGTGCTTTAAGTATTCTATTGGTAAAAGGATGCTGTAAATTGAAAAACTTATTCATGCAATACATTTAATAAAAAACAACATTCGGCAGATAGAATAAAGAATAGAAATGAATGGTTATTATACTGTTTGGTAGTTTCAGTAATTGAAGAGAGATAATGAAAATTTATGGCTTACTGTGTAAAGTGATTGCTTGGCGATCGTTCGATACTCATAAGTGCTGGATGTAAACAGAAGTTTGGAAGCTTTTTTTTGTTTGTTTATTATAGTTAATGGTTACTTAATAATTATTTGAAATGAGTAACATGCATAATTTAATAAAAAAAATTGTGAATTAGATATCATAAAATATAAAATAAATCAGACTGCCAACAAATACGTATTTTTTAGAATTCTTCTTCTGTTTTATTATTATTTTACGTATACGTATGTTTCATTATAGCTCTCAGTCGGTATCTCCATTAGGTAAAGATAGAATAAAGAATAGAAATGATTGGTTATTATACGGTTTGGTAGTTTCATTAGTTGAAGAGAGATACTAATGAAAGTTTATGGCTTACGGTGTGCTAGGAAAAATGATTGCTTGGCGTTCGTTCAGTACTTGTAAGAGGTAAGACGGGTAAGAGCTTTATGTAAACAATCGATTGGAAGGTTTTTTTTGTTTGTTTGTGTATTATAGTTAATGATTAATTAATAATTATTTGAAATGAGTACAAACTGATTATTTATACATTTTATTGGCATATTCTAAGCTTTTAGCTCTTAGGTTTAGATGTCAGAATCATAGACTAGGCTACATGTAGCAACCGCTAATATAGGCTAGGCTTATTGCTAAGGGACATATGCTAAAGTCCTAATATATGCAGTAAAAATGGGGTTGAACATTACATGCAGTTGAATATTACTCAAGTATGTACAGTATTTTGCCTTTTTGGAGTCATATTTCTTCCGTCCGATCGGCGTTGTAACCCTAGAACATGTTTTAGGCCTGGAAATATAATTTACTGGGGTGTTTTTGGAGGGCTTGGAACGGATTAGCCATTTTACATGTAAAATGTGGTCCAAGATACGAAAACTTCATGATACGAAGGGCGCCTCGGAACGGATTAATTTCGTATCTCGAGGTACTACTGTATATATAGGCTATATGTCAGATGAAAGAGGGCTATAATTAATAATATATTCAATATGCCATTGTGAGGTGATGTGCTGTGACTTTTTAGAATGCGCAGATTCATTGCTTTTAACTTCCCATAGAGACAGAGTTCGAAGCGATGACCGGAGAAAGCTAATAAATCATTTCTGGGATGGTGTGATACGAAGATGCATGTTTAAGCGGGTCAACGTTCGTTCTGTGGTTATGTGAGTTCACGAGGGCTTGTTCAAGGTGCCTTTGAAAACTGGCTATGACCAGTTTATTGAGGCGTTACTGATGAGTGTGAATTCGTGTGTACGTGTACGAACTATGTCTATTCTTAATGGCTTGGTTTAGCCAAGAACGAGGGAGACAGCTACGGGAGAAAAGGCAGAATGTGGGATAGCTCTGCGAAAGTCTATTTTATTTCAGTGTTAAAGTTCCAGGCTGTAATGGGTAAGTGTATCATACTTTAGCCAAAGGGATGGCTTGTTTGATATCTGGTAAAGATGTTCCATTTTATTGACTTTGTCTTTACAATTGTGTGTGAGCTCACTAGTGTGTTCTGTCTTTTAAACAGGCGGTTCTAGTGAGGGGGCCGAGTGTCCTAGGGGCCGAGGGTCCCGTGTGGAGGGAACTATAATATTTTGGAGAAGAGATAATTGGTGTGACTAATTACTGATTGAGACATTTAAATACTGGGGGGTTATCTGAGTGGTTTGTCTGTGAGACTTGAACTATTATCTTTCCATTGTTGAATAAATATTATATTTTTTGTAACTCCGACTCTAATTTAATGACCTGATAGAATGGAGAGAGAGAGAGAGAGAGAGAGAGAGAGAGAGAGAGAGAGAGAGAGAGAGAGAGAGAGAGAGGGCTTTTGCCAGTTATCACCGCTCAGGCTATACACATACCAAATATTAAATACCTTCGCTGGTAATAGGTGTCAGCGGATAGGTAACATATACGTGTATATATGTATATATATATATAATATATATGTGTGTGTGTGTGTGTGTGTATGTATGTGTATGTGTATGTGTATGTGTATATATATATATATATATATATATATATATATATATATATATATATATATATATATATATATATATATACAGTGGTACCTCGAGATACGAAATTAATCCGTTCCGAGGCGGCCTTCGTATAATGAGTTTTTCGTATCTTGGAACACATTTACATGTAAAATGGCTAATCCGTTTCCAAGCCCTCCAAAAAACACCCCATTAAATTTCATAATAAAGCTAAATTGACCTATAAACAATGAAATACTACAACAATTTGGACCATTCAATACCTAAATTAAGAATAAAAATCCAAAAACCTGTAAATAAGTGTATATTAGTGTACAAAGAAATATTATTACTATAACGTAAAATGTGGAAGCTTACCTTTCGAGTGATGCTATCTCCAATAGTGGCGGCAGAGGAGGAGGGACAAACGGCAGATAACGTATGTACGTACGTACACTTAACTTTACGAAAACCCATAAAAAATTTAAGGAGAACTATAAAAATAAAATTTACGAAACACCTTAACAAACTGTAACACTTAACTTACAAAAATCTAGAAATTACATTAAAATTTTTTTTTTTTTTTTACTGTTTTTTCTTTTACGTAGGCTTTTATTTATTTATTTATTTATTTTTTTTTACAGAATTTCAACTTCATCACCACTTTCAACGTTCTGTTTTTCATCACTTGGTTCTTCCTTTTTGCTTACTCCTGCTAATGCTGAAGGCCTCTTTAAAAAATAACGATCCAAGGAAGATTGCTTCTGCCTACTTTTCACAATGTTCCTGAAACGACTCAGGCAAACGTCATCGAACTGCGCAAGCATACGACCTGTGTGAGCCTTTTCGGGGTGTCTTTTTTCGATAAACGATTGCACTTTATGAAAAGCGCCTAGAATATCCTTAATTTCATCCATTGTCATAGCTCCTCCTCCTCTCTTCCTCGCCACTGCTAGAGCAATCCTCTTGAAAGACGTTATGTTGCATGGCCTCCAACTCCTTCAGGTCATCCGTCGTAAGCTCCTCTTGGTGCTCCTCGAGAAGGTCGTTGATTTCGTCCTCGTCGACGACCAGCCCCATGGACTTGCTGAGTGCAACGATCTCGTCAAGATCTGGTTCCACCCCCCAGATGCTGAAGCCTTGCCGAGGATGGGGGGCTTAGGGTTCAGCAGCTGGGCCCTGATGACTGGTGGGAACTACTTTCTCGCTCGGCCTGGTGCCCAGCTGTTGATCCAACTAAATAAGTCAGCTCTTTTCCTTTTACTAAAACTTTTCATCCTTCTGCTTCCTCCCCCTATAAGTCCCATAGATCATCGTATAATTTGGATTAATTGTTGTGGATTTTTCCACCTATGTAAAATTTATTAGACATGAAAATCTTTAGAAAAAGATATCATAGCTGGGACTGGGTTTATATCCAAAACTAAATAGTGGGAACTGTGGTAGGATCATCAACTGCCCGATAATGTTCGGACCTGAGAGATCAGCGGAACTATTCTTTAGAGCTGGACCACGGATTCCAGGGGGGTCTGGTTCTGGGTTAGGACTCTCGGCATTCTATCCGGTTTGCCCATAACATGATTGGGGTGGGGATGATTGTATTCTTGTACTCTCAGTCCTATCAAGCGGGTTTGGCCTACACTTGAGCCACTCTAATCATGTTATGCCATCCCCAATGGGGTAGGGTAGGGATGCGGACCTTTGGGATTCGGTTCTCACTTGTGCCATTGGTGGCGGAATAACTCCAAGAAAGGCTGATGATATTTTTTAAGGTTTTCAAGTTTTAATTTTTTTTTTTTTTTTTTATTATACCCCCTCTAATCTTTATGACAAATAAATATAAGGATTTCAAGTACCCCTGGACCTTTTGATTTTTGCTTTTGGCGCAGATGATGACTATGGACAAGGACTTGACCACCCCCAGGAAATTTCAATTAATCAGAGCACGATGGTAGCTCTACAAAACATTGTGTTGGAAAAACTATCTAATGTGAAAAACTTTGCGAGGCGTGACATGTCGTAGCAATACCACTGCAGTGCGACTATGACATATTTTGACAACCTTCCGTCCTTGGAACTATAATTGAAATAAGATGAATTTCCTTGAAGTCGCATCAAAAAAATGGGAAAAGCATGGCATTACTTTTTTGATAAATATGAAGATGCCTTTTAAGGGCTAGTAGTAATATAAATACAGTAAAACAAAATAAATCAGTGTATTATTACTAGTAGGGAGCTTTGTCTTGACCGATTAAATAAAGTACCCGAAAAATTTTAGATAGCTATGTACCATCTGAATGGGTTCAAGATATACATCAGAAAAACAGAGGTTAATAATCCATCCAGAACTCCCAAACCTCCTATGTGGCTAGTTGCAACAGCGAAGGAGGAAACTTACAATTATTATAAGTTCTGCAGGTATCTCCAGAAAAAGGTGGGAGGAATAAATAGTGGAGATATATCTAGATTTGGAAAACGTACAGTGCTAATACATGCTAAATCAAAAACGCAAGCACAAATGCTATCTGCAATGAATCCTTCTGGGCATGATATGATGAAAGAAATCAGACCCCACCTGAATTTTAGTTATGGCCGAGGTGTAATTTTTGACAAAGATTTGTATGAGTTCACAGAAAGTGAGATCCTTGAAATGAGCCCATTAACAGTGTGGAAAGTAAAAAAAGACACCCATTGCTAATATGATAATTTTGACCTTTGAAGACCCTAACGTTCCATCCATGTAATCATTGAAAATGAAAGAGTGCGAATAAGACCCTTCCTCCCGAAACCAATTCAATGTTTCAACTGTTTCAAGTTTTGGTCATTCATCAAAAGTATGTAGGAACGCAAAAGTTTGCATAAATTGCTCTGCCCCTGACCATGGTATTTGTTCTGAAACACCAAATTGTTGTAATTGTCAGCTGAACCATAAGGCTAATGATAAAAACTGTGAAGCATACAAAGATGAACTATCAGCAATAAATAAGGCTAATGCTGAACACATTAGCATAGGATATGCCAAACAACAATTGGGCCAATCAAAGAGCTATGCAAGAGCTCTAAACCCACTACCCCTACTTACCTACCACAAGGGGTCCTGTAGGAGCACCTCTCCTGCAGTAGGTGGGCATCAACTCCTGTGGTAAGAGGGCCCGGGTATCTGGGTTGGGTGCTCAGTCACTGGAAGCAAGAGCACACACCACCAAAGCAGGCAAGCTGCCTGTGGTTGAAAAAGAGTCTCCTCCAGATGAAGAGGCTCTCCCATCATCTCTTCCATCTCCTACTTTTAATGTAGTAAATCTATCACAGGCAGAATCTCTGCCTGATCTAATGGAATCAAAACAGTTAAGGAACCCAAGAGAGGAAGGACTCCTTCAGGTTCTCCCCCTTATACTCCAAATAAGCATGCTTCGATATTTAACAGCTACAGTGTGCTTTCCTCAAGTGAAGCAAGTATTGCAATGGAACACAACCACCAAGTTAAAGAGGTTGCACAGATTACAACGGTAGATGTTCACCCTCCTCCTAAAGAAAATCAAACTAGGAGAAATAAAGATCACAGGGTTAGTCATAAAAAACCGTCTATTTCCAGACCACCTAAAGAGGAAAAAAGAAAGGCTTCCAAATCGGATTTGTAATGGCTTCATTCAACATCCTACAATGGAACTGTAAAGGATTGCGTTCTCGTGCTGAAAATCTAAAGGTCCCTCATAAGAGAAACTAATCCTGGAGTAATTTGCCTGCAGGAAACTCAATTAGGTCCAGAGAAGTTCAATCCTGGACTTAATTATGAGATCTTCACATCCACCCTCCAGTGGGTGATAGAGCACATGGAGGAGCAGCTATTATCGTGAGCAAATCACTGGAATCCTTGCCTGTAGCCCTCAGTACAAATTTTACAGGCGTTTGCTCTTAAGATCACATTAGACAAACAGATGACTGTGTGTTCCATCTACCTGCCTCCTAGATCAAACTTCACAAATGCTGATATCCAATCATTAATTGATCAACTGCCACAGCCATTTTTTATTCTTGGTGATTTTAATGCCCATAATCCGTTATGGGGAGGGCATACTTCAGATAATGAAGGTAAAATTATAGAAGACATTATTAATAATAATGATATTGTGCTTTTAAATGATGGTACTATGACTTATCATAATATATTTTTTAATTCTTACTCCTGCTATTGATCTGAGTATATGTTCCTCTGCAATAGCTTTAGATTTTATTTTGGTCAGTAAATGAATTTTTAAAAATGGCAGTGATCACTATCCCATTCTTTTAAAGTTTACCAGAAATGTCCCTACAGAAATGCCACAGAAATGGAAGCATTGGAAGCTGATTGGGAGAAGTATAAAAAGGATATCCATCTCGATAAAACCATATGAATCCTTTAACAACCATATTGAAGCATATGAGTATTGGACAAACACTGTATTAGCCAGTGCAGAAGCCTCTATTCCAAAAACTACAGGAAAGCCAAGGAGACCAACAGTTCCATGGTGGGACAAAAAGTGTGCCACCTTAAGAAAAATTACTAGAAGATGCTACAAGAAATACAAATCAAGTGGCACATCCACTTCTAAAAGAATATATCAGCGAGCCATGGCAAAACAACGCCGATACTTCCGTCGTGCCAAGAAAGACTCTTGGATTTATTATATAAATGGTATTAACTCTAAAACACCATCGATGTTTGTATGGAAAAAGGTACGAAACTAGCAGGGAAGTTTGTGCCACCCAAAACTCCCTCTTTGAGAGTAGAAATAACCTAGTTACAAACCCTTCAGATGTAGCTGAGTCATTGGGTCAATATTTCTCAACATTTCTAGCCCAAGAAACTATTCTAGTGAATTCCAAAGAATCAGGAACACTCAGGTCAATCTGAATCTTTCTGGTGATAACCGGGAGGCATACAAGTGCAAGATTCTCGCTTCAAGAACTACATGAAGCACTCTCTTCAACAGATGACACTTCTCCTCGGTGAAGATACTATTTTATATATAATGCTTAGGAAGCTACCTGAAGAGGCCAAACGCTACCTTCTTAAGATCATTAATAAGATTTGGGAGACTGGAGTTATGCGAGATCCTGGAAAATTTCCTCATAATCCCCGTTCAAAAACCAATTAAAGATCCCCAACAAAGTTCAAGTTATAGACAAATAGCACTAACAAGCTGTGTTTGCAAGTTAATGGAAAAATGATAAATTATCGCTTGGTATGGCACTTAGAATCAAATAAGCTTCTCTCTCCTTTCCAATTTGGGTTTCGTAAAAATAGATCTACCCTCGACCCACTTATGAGACTCTCCAACCAAATTCAGCAGGGTTTTGTCAATCAGTGTCAGACAATAGGGGTCTTCTTTGATTTAGAGAAAGCTTATGACACTACTTGGCGTAATGGAATTCTAAAACAACTACAGAAAATGGGTATTAAGGGCAACTTAATTCGGTTCATTCATTCCTTCCTATCCAGAGAGTAATAAAAGTGAGAGTAGGGAACTTTCTGTCGTCCCCCTTTAAACAAGAGGAAGGTGTTCCACAAGGAAGTGTTCTCAGTGTGACCCTCTTTGCTGTCGCCATAAATAGCATCTTGGATGAAGTTCCAAGCCCAGTTCGAGCTTCATTGTTTGTGGATGATTTGGCCATTTATTGCACTGCCTACGATGCTATATCTGCATGCCGATATTTACAGAAAGCTTATAGATTCTGTCTCCAAATGGGCCAGGCTAAATGGTTTTAAATTTTCAGCCATTAAGAGTGTTGCTATCCGCTTTTCAAGGAGCAGGCGTAAAGAGGTTATACCTAATTTAAAACTTGAGGGATCTATTTTACCATATGCTGCCGATGTCAAATTTTTGGGAATGACGTTTTGTACTCAAAACTCACCTGGACCAAACATATTGATAACCTTAAATGTACAAAATTAAAGCATCTTTTAATCTTTTGAAAGTAGTCTCTGGATATGAATGGGGAGCTGACAAGAAATGTTTATTAAGACTTATGATGCACTTTGTAGATCAAAGCTAGATTATGGGTGTCAGATTTATTCTTCAGCGTGCAAAAGCAAACTTAACGACCTCAATATTGTCCATAACATGGGATTACGAATTTGCTCTGTGCATTCCGAACATCTCCACTGTTGAGAGTCCTGTATGTAGATACCCATCAACTGCCACTTGACTTACGACGGGAGGAACTGGGTCTGCGCTACATAATGCGCGTAAAGAGCAGTTCTGAAAATCCTTCCAATAAGGTCATTCGCCAACTTGACAACAGGAAATTTAACCAACCCAAGGTCATCTGTCCCTTCCAGATAAGACTACATCAAGAAGTGAATAATGATACTCTAAAGAATCAGAATGTTTCTCAGTTAGTTGCCTCTAGATTCCCCCATGGCTTATCCCTAAAGCAAAAAGTTTGTAACAAAACTATGGTCAAGAAGAACCTTTCTGATAAAATGGCAAAGAGTTTATTCTTAGAACATATGATAACTCATGATGGTGCGTATAAAGATTTATACAGACGGTTCCAAGTCAAGAGAGGGAGTTGGGCTAGCCGTAATTACAGAAGACTCTTGTGAGGCTGCAAAACTACCAAATTCGGCTACAGTATATACAGCAGAACTTTCTGCCATTAATAGAGCATTAGCTATTGTTCATCGTACCGAGAAGAAGAAATTTGTTATATATTCGGATTCTAAAAGTGTTTTGGAGAGTCTTAATATTTGTAATACATCACATCCTTTGATTCTCCAAGCTCAAGAGTGGCTGTTTCGAATTTCTTGCAAACACAAAGCTGTTTCGTTCTGCTGGGTTCCTGCCCATGTAGGGATCAAGGGTAATGAAAAAGCTGATAGAGCAGCAAAAAGAGTATGTATAAAAGATCACTGGATATCCATGAAGTTCCATACATTGATATGAAGTCTCCTATTCGAAGCTATATCCGCCACAAATGGCAGGAGCGATGGTTCCCTCAAACCTTGCCAGAAACAAGAAGCTGAAGGCAATCAGACCTAATTTGAAATTTTTGGCAGTCTTCGTTTCATAGAGACAGGAGGACCGAGATTGTTTTAACGAGACTTCGTATTGGTCATTCCCGATTGACGCCACAGCTTTATACTTGAAGGAAGTGAGGCTCCAGTCTGTGCTCGCTGTGACGCCTGTTGACAGTTGAGCATATTCTGGTTTGTTGCCCAGTGTATGGTGCTGCCCGCAGGAAATTCGGACTTTCAGGGAAACAACTTTCTTATATTTTAGGAGATGATGTTGATATCAATAATCTTGTAAAGTTCTTAAAAGAGATTGATATTTACTATAAAATTTGACTTATTTTAATAATATTCAATTTTACCTTTCACCTAATACACACAAGTGTATGCAGTTATACTTTTAATTGTATTTTAATATAAAAAATTATATTTTTATTTTATTTATTTATTTATTTTTTTAATGAAATAAGGTTTTAAGTTTCATTCACATCAGATTATCATCACGTTCAATTAAATTTCATTAATTATCAGATTATTTATTTCATTCCATTACGGCGCTGAATGACCCATATAGGTCCAGTGCTTGGGCTTGTCCCTAAATTTCATAATCCATCCATCCATCCATCCAAGATCTGGTTCCAAAACAGTTTCGGGGATCGTCAACTGTTTCTGACTCTGCAGCACCAGCTCGCCCACGTTGAATCCCTCGAAGTCTCGGGCGGATACGGCATCAGGCCAGAGTTTCCTCCACGAGGAATTCAAGGTTCGCCTCGAAACCTCCTGCCAAGCTTTGGTCAATAAGTCGGATGCAAATGACGATGTCGAAATGCTCCTTCCAAAATTGACGCAAGGTGAGGTTTGTGGTATCGGTGATGTCGAAACATCTCTTGAAAAGATGTTTCGTGTACAGCTTCTTAAAGTTCGTTATCACTTGCTGGTCCAC
Source organism: Macrobrachium nipponense (assembly GCF_015104395.2). Taxonomy (NCBI): domain Eukaryota; kingdom Metazoa; phylum Arthropoda; class Malacostraca; order Decapoda; family Palaemonidae; genus Macrobrachium; species Macrobrachium nipponense. The sequence goes on along the minus strand of NC_087207.1, from coordinate 24,814,300 downwards.
GGGCTGGAGGAGAGGGGTGGTGTTGGGCGGAAGAAAAAGAATCTTAACGAAGGAATACTCCGCTAGGATCTTCCTCGAGGCCAGGAGGGTGGGGAGGGGCATGGTCCAACACCAGCAGACATTTCAGGGGGAGGCGTTCTCTTGCAAAAAACTCTTCACAGTCGGGCCGAAACACAGATTTACCCACTCCGTGAACAAAAGCCTCATTACCAGCTTTTGCATTAGCCCTCCACATCACGGAAGCTTCTCCTTCAACACTTTGTGGGCGTTGAAGGCTCGAGGAGTCTCGGAGTGATACACCAGTTGGGCTTCACCTTGCAATCCCACTGGCTTCGAACAAAGTGCGAGCGTAATCCTGTCTTTCATAGGCTTATTGCCCAGGTATCTTCTTCTCTTCCTCCGTGATGTATGTCCGACGAGGCATTTTTTTTCCAAAAAAGGCCAGTCTCATCACAGTTGAAGACTTGCTGAGAACTGTAGCCTTTCCTTGGTCATCATCTCGTCGAACGTCTTTTTAAAGGACTTGCGGCCGCTTTCGTGTCCGAGCTGGCAGCCCCCCTCCCCATGACGCACCACCGAATGGATGCCAGTTCTGTTTACGGAATTTCTCGAACCAGCCATGCGAAGCCTTGAACTCTGGGGTTGGCGTTGAAGTCCCTTCCCCTCCGTTGTCTTCCACCTGCGCAATCAAATTGCCGAAAATAGCACTGGCCTTGTGAGCAATTGCCGTCTCCGTTACTGTATCGCCAGCGATTTCTTTGTCTTTTTATCCAGATGAGGAGCAGCCGTTCCATCTCGTCGTGCACATGGCTCCTCTTGCTGGACAAAATAGTGATGCCCTTCGACGGTGTAGTTGCTTTGATGGCATCCTTCTGTTTAAGGATGGTGCCTATTGTCGACGGATTACGGCCGTATTCCTTTGCGATCACACTCAATCGCATACCAGCTTCGTACTTCTTTATGATCTCCATCTTTGTCTCCAAAGAGAGCATGCGCTTCTTTCCGTGAATTTCAACTTTCTTGGGACCCATGACTACGTTAATTTATGTAAAGTTACACAATACAGTCTTCGCACAACACAATATGTACTGCAACGAAATCACTAACAAATTTACGTTACTCAAACGAAAATCGTTGGATACGCGGAACGCAAATTGCCGATTGCATACGGTTAAAGTTTCGGGTGTGGAGTGGCTGAGCTAAGGCACGCCAACACGTACGTATAGAAGATGCATGATGGGAGGGATGCTGTCCAATTATATACAGTGGTACCTCGAGATACGAAATTAATTTGTTCCGAGGTGGCCTTCGTATAATGAGTTTTTCGTATCTTGGAACACATTTTACATGTAAAATGGCTAATCCGTTCCAAGCCCTCCAAAAAACACCCCATTAAATTTCATAATAAAGCTAAATTGACCTATAAACAATGAAATACTACAACAATTTGGACCATTCAATACCTAAATTAAGAATAAAAATCCAAAACCTGTAAATAAAGTGTATATTAGTGTACAAGAAATATTATTACTATAACGTAAAATGTGGAAGCTTACCTTTCGAGTGATGCTATCTCCAATAGTGGCGGCAGAGGAGGAGGAGGACAAACGGCAGATAACGTATGTACGTACGTACACTTAACTTTACGAAAACCCATAAAAAATTTAAGGAGAACTATAAAACTAAAATTTACGAAACACCTTAACAAAACTGTAACACTTAACTTACAAAAATCTAGAAATTACATTAAAAAATTTTTTTTTTTAAACTTTTTTTTACTTTTACGTAGGCTTTTATTTATTATTTTTTTTTTTTTTTTTTTACAGAATTTCAACTTCATCACCACTTTCAACGTTCTGTTTTTCATCACTTGGTTCTTCCTTTTTGCTTACTCCTGCTAATGCTGAAGGCCTCTTTAAAAAATAACGATCCAAGGAAGATTGCTTCTGCCTACTTTTCACAATGTTCCTGAAACGACTCGGGTAAAGAAACGTCATCGAACTGAGCAAGCATAACGACCTGTGTGAGCCTTTTCGGGGTGTCTTTTTTCGATAAACGATTGCACTTTATGAAAAGCGCCTAGAATATCCTTAATTTCTGCCATTGTCATAGGCTCCTCCTCCTCTTCCTCGCCACTGCTAGAGAATCCTCTTGAAAGACGTTATGTTGCATGGCCTCCAACTCCTTCAGGTCATCCGTCGTAAGCTCCTCTTGGTGCTCCTCGAGAAGGTCGTTGATTTCGTCCTCGTCGACGACCAGCCCCATGGACTTGCCGAGTGCAACGATCTCGTCAAGATCTGGTTCCAAAACAGTTTCGGGATCGTCAACTGTTTCTGACTCTGCAGCACCAGCTTCGCCCACGTTGAATCCCTCGAAGTCTCGGGCGGATACGGCATCAGGCCAGAGTTTCCTCCACGAGGAATTCAAGGTTCGCCTCGAAACCTCCTGCCAAGCTTGGTCAATAAGTCGGATGCAAATGACGATGTCGAAATGCTCCTTCCAAAATTGACGCAAGGTGAGGTTTGTGGTATCGGTGATGTCGAAACATCTCTTGAAAAGATATTTCGTGTACAGCTTCTTAAAGTTCGTTATCACTTGCTGGTCCACGGGCTGGAGGAGAGGGGTGGTGTTGGGCGGAAGAAAAAGAATCTTAACGAAGGAATACTCCGCTAGGATATCTTCCTCGAGGCCAGGAGGGTGGGGAGGGGCATGGTCCCACACCAGCAGACATTTCAGGGGGAGGCGCTTCTCTTGAAAAAAACAAAAATTCTTCAACAGTCGGGCCGAAACACAGATTTACCACTCCGTGAACAAAAGCCTCACTACCCAGGCTTTTGCATTAGCCCTCCACATCACTGGAAGCTTCTCCTTCAACACTTTGTGGGCCTTGAAGGCTCGAGGAGTCTCGGAGTGATACACCAGTTGGGGCTTCACCTTGCAATCCCCACTGGCGTTCGAACAAAGTGCGAGCGTAAGCCTGTCTTTCATAGGCTTATGCCCAGGTAGCTTCTTCTCTTCCTCCGTGATGTATGTCCGACGAGGCATTTTTTTCCAAAAAAGGCCAGTCTCATCACAGATGAAGACTTGCTGAGAACTGTAGCCTTCCTTGGTCATCATCTCGTCGAACGTCTTTTTTAAAGGCTTCGGCCGCTTTCGTGTCCGAGCTGGCAGCCTCCCCATGACGCACCACCGAATGGATGCCAGTCCGTTTACGGAATTTCTCGAACCAGCCATGCGAAGCCTTGAACTCTGGGGTTGGCATTAAAGTCCCTTCCCCTCCGTTGTCTTCCACCTGCGCAATCACATTGCCGAAAATAGCACTGGCCTTGTGAGCAATTGCCGTCTCCGTTACTGTATCGCCAGCGATTTCTTTGTCTTTTATCCAGATGAGGAGCAGCCGTTCCATCTCGTCGTGCACATGGCTCCTCTTGCTGGACAAAATAGTGATGCCCTTTGACGGTGTAGTTGCTTTGATGGCATCCTTCTGTTTAAGGATGGTGCCTATTGTCGACGGATTACGGCCGTATTCCTTTGCGATCACACTCAATCGCATACCAGCTTCGTACTTCTTTATGATCTCCATCTTTGTCTCCAAAGAGAGCATGCGCTTCTTTCCGTGAATTTCAACTTTCTTGGGACCCATGACTACGTTAATTTATGTAAAGTTACACAATACAGTCTTCGCACAACACAACATGTACTGCAACGAAATCACTAACGAATTTTACGTTACTAAACGAAATCGTTGGAGCGAACGAATGCCGATTGCATACGGTAAAGTTTCGGGTGTGGAGTGGCTGAGCTAAGGCACGCCAACACGTACGTATAGAAGATGCATGATGGGAGGGATGCTGTCCAATTAGAGAGAAGGATCTCATGGCTTGCTAGCATCAGGAACCAATGGGAGAGCAGGAGGATGGTGCAGAGTCTACTATAACTAAGATGGCGGCGTGCAGCGCGAGTTTCAAAATTGTTATGGGGCGAATCTCGGACTTTCAGAAACCTTTCGTATCTTGAAAACTTTTCGTATGTAGAGCAGTAAAATTTTTCGTCTTTGCTTTCGTAACTTGGATTTTTTGTAAGTTGAGCCTTTCGTATCTCGAGGTACTACTGTATATATATGTAGTATATATATATAAATATATATATATATATATATATATATATATATATATATATATATATATATATATATATACAGTTACCATCCGAGTTACGACCTAGATCGTCCGACCAACAGGTCGTATGTCAGAATGGTCGTTAGTCGAAAATACCAGCCAAAATGGCCGACACGTGGATTATAAGTACTCGGTTAAAGTGAAGATTATACTGTACTCGAGACATATGATATGAATGTGTTGCATTTTTAAGTAACTTTTCTGTTGATAATATTATTGTGTATATACAAGCTGTTTATTTCAATCATTTTTATGCCTTTTAGTTTCACTTTATAATTTTAAATCATATATTTTTGTGAATAATATTACTGTACATATGTATACAAGCTGTTTATTTATATTTTTATGCTTTAGTTTTCACTTTTATCATACTTTTTCTGTTGAATAATATTTACTGTTGTACTATACGTACAAGCTGTTTATGTATTTTATCATTTTTGCTGCCTTTTAGTTTCACTTTTATCATTTTATCATAGAGATATTTTTAATATTATACTGTAGGTGCAATGTATTTAGCTTTTTTTTCAGTTGCTTAGTTGATATACTACGTACATACATCTTAATATAATATGGTTTTAGAAATAAAATATTTATTACTGCAGTTGAATTTATTATACAAAAATACAATGAAGATCAAAATACGAAAATAGAAAAGTTACAGTTCAAAAATAGAACTACAGTACTGTAGTACAAAATAGAAAATACATATGCATGTAAAAAAATAAGCAAAACAACACTCAAAATTAATGTTCACTGGTGCTTGGTTCGACGTCATCAACACTTTCTTCATACGCACGGTCGAAAGAAAGATCAGCTGTTAAGTCAGGCGAGGCAGGGGATGGGGGGAAGGGTGGTTACTGCGCTGGCCGATGTAGGGGAGGGGGTGGCTTCGATGCTGGATGAGGCGGGCTTTTGTGTTCGTTTGACAAACATGCCTAAGTGTCGTTTGGAAATTTCCTTGCTGTTCTTTTGTTTTCATCGTAGATTTCTTTGGTATGGCCTCATTACTTCTTGCATAGATCTCTCTATCCGGGCAAAACCGTTCAACATTCGGATCCATTCCTTCCAATTTATGCAGCATTGTATTAAAGCATTTGTATGGCTTCCGATAATCCCTTTACAGTAAACCTTTCGTTCGGGCTCCTCCTCTTCTACAACTTCCTTTTCTTCCTCTCTTCTTTCTTCTTCAGCTTTCCTTTCTTCTTCTCATTGCTAACAGTTCTTCATTTGTTAATTCCTCAGGTTCTTCACTTATCAGTTCTTCAATTTCTTCTTCATCACATCCTAACTCAAGTTGCTTGCCAAGCTAACAATTTTTCCTCGGACGTGCGTTAATTCCTCTTCGTTATCGAAGCCAACAAAATCTCTGAGGAAGCGTTTGCAGCAGTGTTTCCAAATACCACTCATACATTTTTCTGTCACCAAATCCCAAGCTTTAGCGACATGCTTGATACAATGGTAAATGTTGTATGATTTCCAATAATCCCACAAAGTCAGCTCAGGGTTTTCATCCATAGCTTCGATGGCTTGGTCAAAGGAAATTCTTACGTAGTGCGCCTTGAAACGTAGAAACATCGCACCCTGGTCCATGGGTTGGATTAGGGGGGTGGTATTAGGGGGAAGGAAGACAACGCGCACGTTAGGATGAAGATCATCCAAGTGCGTGGGGGCGGGTGCCAGGCGCATTGTCAAGCACTAATAAAATCTTAAACGGAATGCCCTTATCGCTACAATATTGACGTGCCTTGGGTACAAAACAGTTTAAAAAACCAATCTTCAAACAGTGCTAGCGTCATCCAGGCCTTTCTGTTACTTCGGTAATAAACGGAAGGGCATGTTTGTTCACATTCTTCAGTGCACGTGGGTTTTCTGAAAGTGCAATCAAAAAAGGTTTTAATTTATGTCCTGCGATGTTTCCACCGAACAATAGCGTGAATCTTTCTTTGATTGCCTTGTGCCCTGGTGCACTCGCGAATTCTTTGCTTATGTACGTGCCTTTCGGCATCTTTTTCCAAAACAAGGCAGTTTCGTCCACATTAAAAATCTGTTCAGGCAAATTATCCTTCTTTCACAATTAGTTTATCAAATTCTTCAACGAATGCCTTAGCAGCAGGCGATCACTGCTAGCAAGCCTCGCCTTTCGTCAGAACATGGTGCACTTGGTACAGATCTCGGAATCGACGAAACCACCAATCACTCGCTATAAACATCCAACGAAGCATATTCTTCACCTCCTTTCTCTTTTAACATTTTAAATAAACTTGTTGCCTTGCTTTGCACTGCTCGCAACATCACTTGCACATTTCTTTGTCTATTATCTTCCAGCCACGTAAATAACAACTTTTCCATGTCTGCTATCGGTCCTTCACGCTGTTTGGTGATAATAGTTGACTTGATTGGGGCTGCTCCTTCACTGCGTCCTTAATCCTTTCCTTGTCCTTTAGAATGGTGGAGACCGTGGAGTGGGAGAGATGGAAACTTCTGCTTATACAATTAAACTTTCATCCCACTTCATATTTCTTGATTACGTCCATCTTCATCTCCAACGTCAGTGCCTTCCTAGCTTTCTTGGCAGAATTGGCATTCTGATGAGTCAGACTTTCTCTTAGGGGCCATGGCAAAGGTGTAAATGAAAAAATTTTGTTCCTGCTACAATGTTACAGTACTGCTACAATGTCTAGAACAGTGAGTGAGGTGGTTGGATGATGTCTGGGATGCTGTGCTGCCGGCGCCGTCGTAACTGTCATACCGCGCCGCACGCACTACGCTACCGCGCTGCCAAACAGTAAACGCCGCCAAATATAAAAAAATAGACCCCTGTCGGACACTGTCGTAAGTACGGGTGGACGTAACTCGCGCAGGTCGTAACTCGGATGGTAACTATATATATATATATATTTATATATATATATATATATATATATATATATATATATATATATATATATATATATATATATATATATACACATACATATATACCTATATATATATATTATATATATATATATATATATAAATATATATATATATATATATCGGGCTCAGCTCGTGTCGGCCTATGAAAGTATCCTTAATATCATTCTTTCTAGGTAAAAATTAGCCTAAAATTACTAGAGAAAAACAAAATTAAGAAAATGTCAGTAAAACTGACTCGCTCACTCTTAAAAAGAAGTGTCGGTATGATAAAGGGGCGAGTGTGGAACACTACCACGAGCCCAAACACAATTAGGACCTTCCTATCAGAATCCCCCCAAGAGAGAGCTGATACCAACGGGCTATGCAGCCTCTACTACTACTACTAGAGGACGCCACGGACAGCAGCGCCCCTAGCGGACATCCTTAATTTTTAGCGCTAGCGACAAGTCGCCATTTTCTTGTGCTCGTGCTTTATTGGATTTTATTCGTACTTACTACGATGGAACTCTCTGCTATTGCCACGGCTAAGTTAAGTAACTCATAAGTAACATTTTACCATAGTTTTATCTTCCGGGTACCAGTATTTTCCTCTTAATAGGTCATATACGGTTCCCCGGTTGTCTCGTGGCGGCCATGCCGCCTCGTAAGAATTCCGGTCCTCCATACTGGGACTTCTTATACTTATGGGCTTACTTATCACATTCATGTTTTACATCGAGTTTTAGCTAGTTCAGCCCTCCTACCATTCTCTTAGCTTGGTATTTAGGGCTATTATTATTTTCCGGCCCAGCACATCCCGGCTCTTGCTTCTACATCGGCTATCGCTGGCTCCGAGTAGGCTCCTGTTTCTTGGAACAGTCTGCCTCCTCCTGGGCTTCTTTCTCTTTTACTAAAAGTGTCTCTTCCACCTTTCGATGTATTTTTATTTATCTATTTAGGGTGTTAGGCTAGCCTAGGTGCTTGTTCCATGTATTGGTACAGCTTGGTTCACGTGGCCCTACCACGGTTGTGTTGCTCGCGGCCTAGGCCACTTGCGGTCACGTGTTCCATTGCACCTTACCCTGCCCCTTCCCTCCCTCTCTGATATAGGGAGGAGCTGGGGGACCCCTTGGTTGTTATGACAACCTCATCGCCTTCTCTCACACTTTCGGAGGTGACCAGGGGTCCTCCCAGCGGGGGGTATAGGGCGACCACTATGAGGTACCTGGGTTCCTCAATGCGGGTAGTTGGTGAGGCGGGGAGGAGTAGGCCATCCCCCTCCCCCCTTTTCTCGCTCCCGCCGTGTTCGCCGAGACCTTCCTCCCCCCCTCCCCAGTTGCTCAGCCACCTCCCTTACGATACGAAAGGAGCCTTCCGTCGCAGCCGGGGCACCCTTTGGTTTTATAGGTTACTGGCTCCGCTAGCGGGCAGGGGTGGGCACTACGAGTGGTCGTTGCTTGCCTACTATATCCTTATATCTCTCCCCCGCTACCGGAAGGGAGCTTACCCTTATCTACGCACTCTTCTAGTAGACGGGCGGAGAGAAGTTGTTTTATTTTGGTTATTTTAAGGTATATACCCCTAATTATAAGTTATTTTACAATGTTGTGTGTTACTATTATTATTTTATCAACCATCCCCGCCATTTTCCGTCGTGGTTTCCTTTACCACCACTCCTAGTTGGTTGATTCTTGTGCTTCCGCCATCGGCGGAGCCATAGCCTATCTTCCAACCTAGTTACCACACGTATTTTGGCGGGGCTCTGGTTTTATCTAACTTTATCGCTCCGGCACCAGCGGAGCATATGTTAGGCTGTAAGTGTTTACTTGGTACTCATGTACTTTTTCACTTACAGGCTACCAACTGCCAGGTCCCAGCCTGTACGCGACGCTTTACGGACCCCTGTGGACATGATGAGTGCAGGTCTCACGCCCCTTGTGTCCACGTCGTTCAACGAGACGATTGTCTGGCACCCTGAAGCCTGCGCCATATGCTACGACCTGGTCGGTCAGCTGGGAGATGGGGTAAGTCCATTATAGGCTTACTTATGATTTTACTAACAACTTCTAGTCGTAAGTTTGTTAACCCCATTCCACAATTGGCAGCTAATCTCACCTTTCTTTCAGGCTAGCGGTTGTAGGGAAGTCGCCCTCGCCACCCTGAAAGCGTGGGTGGGGGCGGCTTTGGGAAAAACGCCGCCAAGGGCCAGCCCTACATTTTGGATAGGAAGCTGGCCATCCAGATCTTCCCCGCGGGCAGTCGACGGGTTACGTCGACCCCTTGTCCGCTGCCCCACTGATAGCCCCTCCATCCAGCAAGACCTCCAGCAATCGTTTGGGGTCGTAGCCTCCCAGGAGTCGGTTTCCGGACGTCGCTGCCCTGGACCTTAACCTTGAGCCCATGGCGGTAGGTGGGGAGGGGGATTTGTTGGTTGAGGTAGGTATGTCGGGGCGCCCAAAACCTTGGGCGCTCCTGGATCTTCTCCTGTCCCCTCTTCTTCCGCTTCTTTCCAAGGCTTTGTGGGATCCGAGATCCCTATTCGCTCTCCCGCTCTCTCTGTACCTCCTAAGGAGAAGGGAAAGAGAGAACCGAAGACCTTATCTAAGTCGACTTGCTAGGAAGTTCCGTCGTTCGTCTTCTTCGGCTAGGAAGTCGTCGACTTCCTATGCCGAGCGGTGAAGGCAAAGCCGGGCTCTTCCCAATCGAAGAGCTCCAGAAGCAAGGCTTCGAAGGAGAAGGCTCGCGCTCCCACCGAGTCACTGTCTTCTCCCGCCTCCGCTGCTTCCACTCCGGCTATGCCGGCAGGGGTAGCAAGCACCAGCACCTGCGATCCCTCTACTGTCTCAGCAGGGGTGATGGGAACAGGTGGGCGTGCTAGTAGGCTCCCAAATCTCCGCACTGGGAACGCGGTTCGAGCAGATGTTGCGCAATTATCAAACAGTCTGTCTCAAACTGGACAGTCAATCCAGGATCTCTCTAATAGAATGAGAGAGAATGAGGACCGAGTAGCTGGGCTAGCTCAGGCTCCTCCCCCAGTCTCCCCTGCATCTAGCACGGGGATTCTTCAACTTCCACCTTATGACTCCTTGCCAGCTTTCTCTATGGAGAACCCATGGAGAGTAGCTGCCTACGCTCCATTCAAGGACGGAATGATTTCTATCTCGGAGTGTGGAACTCGAAGGATTGAGGACTTCGAGTTCTACCCTCCGGGTCTGACGCAGCCTTTTCATCGCGGTATGCTAGGCTGACGCCAACGGGCTCTCACGAGAGAAGACAAAATCTCTAAGGAGTCAGTTCTTTACAGTAGAGATCACGCCCCAGTGGGGAATGGGTTCACTGCCTTGAGGACTGGGAGTGTACTAACACTAAACTCCAGGCCTACAAGAGTCCCTTCACTATTTTCGCGACGGAAGAGGAGGTCTCTCTTCCGTTCGCCACGAAATTGGTGGAGAAGTCTCTTCAGGCAGTCCTCAAGGATGAGCCCATTCCACAGTTGAGGGAGGCGGAGTCTACTTCTCCACTCTTCCCCGCCTTCGGAGAATTGTGGGAAAACCTGCCAGCTACATTCACGCTGGGTAAACTCAAGCCGGACTGCGCCATGGACCAGTTCGGTGAGGAAATACCTAGGCTGCCGGATTCCCTAATCCAGGCAGAGTTCGATGCGCGAACTAGGTTTGGCAGGTCCTCAATTCCCTCATCATTACAGAAATGGCTGCTCTTTCCTACGCTACGGAACCGCTGTTCAAGATTCTGGCGAAATCTCAGTTTCAGACGGTTCTGACGGACGCTTTTGACTTCTTCCAGGCTAGGAGGAACTGCCGGAAGCATGTCCTACAAGAGTGCACAATCAGGCATGAGCCTAATAGACTCTTGGCTGCAAGCATGTGGGGAGCGGATCTCTTCCCAGAGTCCGCAGTGAACGAGGTCCACCACGAAGCTGCTAGACTCAACCAGAGCCTTAGAGCTAGGTGGGGTATTTCCTCAAAGAGGAAACAGGAATCCGTTCCCACTGCTGGCAAGAAACCAAAGAAGGCTGGTAAGAGGTTCCAGCCTTATAAAAAAACTCCAACAACAGCAGCAATTTGTGCAGGCAGTCCCAGTTACCCAACAGGGACAACCTTCCACCTCTAAACAGAACCAACCTTTCCTCCTGGTGCCCCAGCAATCTCAACCATCCACTTCCTACGCTAATCTCGCCGGCCTTCAACCCTGCTTATGAGGCTCAAGGCTACTCTCAACCGAGAGGTAGGGCGAGAGGTTACTTTCGTCAGCGTGGCGCAGGAAGGGGCACGAGGAGTAGACAGTTCAGAGGAGGGCGTGGTGGCCAACCCGCCCATCAGCAATGAGGCTCCCAGGTAGGAGGGAGGCTGTTCCTCTTCCGCCACAGGTGGGGGTTCAGCAATTGGGCACAGAGCATAGTGTCCAAAGGATTAGGCTGGAGTTGGATCAAAGATCCCCCTCCAATCAAATCATTTCATCAGGTACCGTCAAGGAATTGATAGATTACGCGGAAGAACTCCTTCAGAAAGGAGCTATTGCGAGAGTCAAACATCTAAAATTTCAAGGGCGCTTATTCAGCGTGCCAAAGAAAGGCTCAACAAAAAGAAGGGTAATCTTAGACCTTGTCAAAGCTAAACTCTTTCATTCGCTGCGACAAGTTCAAGATGCTTACCCTCTCGCAAGTAAGGACCTTACTTCCGCGTGGAGCCGTCACATGCTCCATCGATCTTACAGACGCATACTATCATATCCCTATAGCCAGACACTTCCGCCCATTCCTAGGATTCAGGCTAGGAAATCAGACATTCTCATTCAAAGTGATGCCCTTCGGTCTGAATGTAGCCCCCAGGTATTCACAAAGATAGCAGAAGTGGTTGTACAACAATTGAGAGCTCAGGGAATCATGGTAGCGGCATACCTCGACGATTGGTTGATCTGGGCACCAACAGTCGAGGAATGTCTCGAAGCTACCAAAAAAAAAAAAAAAAAAAAAAAAAAAAAAAAAGGTAGTTCACTTTCTGGAACATCTGGGGTTCCAGATAAAACAAAACGAAATCCAGACTTACTCCGGAATCTCATTTTCAGTGGCTAGGAATCCATGGGATTTGTCTTCCCACAATCTATCAATTCCAGTGGCCAAACGGAAGGAAATAGCAAAATCTGTCAGGCAATTCCTCAAATGCAAACAGACGTCAAGAAGAAACCAGGAGAGAATCCTAGGGTTCTCTTCAGTTTGCTTCGGTAACAGATATCCTTCTGAAAGCAAGGCTGAAAGATATAAATCGAATTTGGCGGTCAAAAGCAAACTCCAAATATCGAGACAATTTGTCAGTAATTCCACAGATCCTCCGCAACCAACTACGGCCTTGGTCAAAAGTAAAGAACTTAGCCAAGAAAAGTACCCCTTCAATATCCCCTCCCAGTGCTAACCATTCACACGGATGCATCCCTGTCCGGGTGGGGGGGATACTCTCAGTTCAAACAGGTTCAGGGACTTGGTCAGTTCAATTTCTAGCCAGGCTCCACATAAACGTGTTGGAAGCAATGGCAGTATTTCTTACTCTGAAGAGACTGCTTCCCCCGAAGAAGTCTCATCTAAGGCCTAGTTTTTGGACAGTGCAGTGGTAGTTCATTGACATCAACAGAGGGAGGGTCCAAATCCAAACATGTGAACCATGTCATGATAGCCATCTTTTGCATTAGCAAACAAACACAAATGGCATCTTGTCTGCACTCACCTGGCAGGAGTAAAAGAAATGTGATAGCAGCGCTCTGTCCCGGTCAGTTCCTCTGGAATCAGAGTGGTCTCTGGACGTCAGGTCATTCCAGTGGGTAAGCCGGAGGAGTCCCAGGTCTCCAAGTGGATCTCTTCGCCTCACAAGCGAACCACAAGCTCCCTTGCTATGTGGCCCCCAACCTGGACCCTCTGGCTTATGCCACGGACGGCCCTGTCGTTAGATTGGAATCAGTGGAGGAAGATTTATAGTTTTTCCTCCAGTGAATCTTCTCTTGAAGGTCCTAGACAAACTAAGATCTTTCAAAGGGATAGTAGCTCTGATTGCACCGGACTGGCCCAAGAGCAACTGGTATCCTCTTCTCTTGGAATTGGGTCTCCGACCTCAAACGGATCCCCAATCCCAAACTATCACAATCAGTACAAATGAGGACTGTGTTCGCTTCCTCAGGAACTCTCCAGACCCTAACTTTATGGACTTCATGAAGTTCGCGGCTAATAAAGATGCTGACATTGATCCACAGAATATTCTCTTCCTAGAATCAGATAAGAGAGAGTCAAACCATTAGACAATATGACTCAGCGGTTAAAAAATTAGCATCTTTTTTGAGAGAATCGAACACTACAACCATGACAGTTAATTTGGCTATATCCTTTTTCAGATCTTTATTTGAAAAAGGTTTAGCAGCTAGCACGATTACCACTCATAAATCGGCTTTGAAGAAAATCTTTCAAGTAGGTTTTTCAGATAGATTTGACTGAATCTTATTTTACATCTATCCCTAAAGCCTGTGCTAGACTTAGACCTTCCCAGAGGCCTACTACAGTTTCATGGTTCTTAAATGACGTCCTCAAATTAGCTTCAGATACTGACAACTCATCTTGTACATTCATAATGCTCCTGAGGAAGACATTATTCTTATTAAGCCTAGCCTCAGGAGCTAGAATTTCAGAACTGTCGGCTCTATCCAGGGATGCAGGTCATGTGGAATTCCTCCCATCAGGAGAAGTTCTACTTGCTCCGGATCGTAGCTTTTTAGCCAAAAATGAAGATCCTCTTGCTAGGTGGGCCCCTTTTGGAAGGTTATCCCACTTCCTTCCACAGGATCCTTCTCTCTGCCCAGTATCAACTCTTAGAGCCTTTCTATCTCGTACTTCTTCTAGATCCTCAGGTGCTCTCTTCATGAGAGAAAAAGGTGGTACTTTATCAGTTAAAGGCATTAGACAGCAAATCCTTTACTTCATTAAACAAGCCAACCCTGAGTCATTCCCAAAAGCACATGATGTCAGGGGAGTAGCCACCTCAATTAATTATTTTCAACATATGAACTTTGAGGATCTTAGAAAGTATACTGGATGGAAATCCCCGACAGTCTTTAAACGGCATTATTTAAAGTCCTTGGAATCTTTAAAGTTTTCAGCAGTAGCAGCGGGAAACATAGTTTCCCCTGATTACTGTTTAGTAGTTGTAGTATTGATCCAGGTCTCCTTTCTACCTACTTCAAAGCCAACCTTGCCTCACCCTAATCGTCAGGCTACTCAACATCATAGCCTTAGCCGTTGTATCATATAGTGGATTGTCCCTTATTTTTTTGCTAGGGACATCCACTTTTGTACTGATAATGTACTTCAGTGTACCTACCCTTATTTTTATGCTAGGGTAGGACACAATATGTTTGTGTATATTCACCATTTTGTGTTTATGATGAACTTCAGTCACAATGTGTTTGTATATATTTTGGAATATTTGTATTGATGATGGATTTCAGTGTACCTACCCTTATTTTTATGCTAGGGTAGGACACATGTGTGTATATATTTTATAATTTTGTATTCTAGTTAAGTAAATCCCAATTTTCCTTATTTTACATGCATCTTTCTGTAATTTACTTTAATTACCATTTCTTAAGTACTTTACGATTACTAACATTCTATTATTTTACTGTTTAAAATAAGTTTAGTTTAAGTGCTTAATTTGTATGCTGTAATTGATTTACTTATATTATATCCATCATTTTAAACTGTTTTTTTCATTTTTGTTTCCTTTTTCCATCTTGTCTGTTTCTCTGGTACTCTTTCATAGGCCGACACGAGCTGAGCCCAGAAAAGGGATTTTGACGAAGGAAAAATCTATTTCTGGGTGATTGGCTCGTGTCGCCCTATGAAACCCCCCCTTTTATGGTTTGTTTTCCCCCCCTTGCAGGACAAGATGTATTTAGCTGTTTTAATTAAGGATGTCCGCTAGGGGCGCTGCTGTCCGTGGCGTCCTCTAGTAGTAGTAGTAGAGGCTGCATCGCCCGTTGGTATCAGCTCTCTCTTGGGGGGATTCTGATAGGAAGTTCTAATTGGTGTTTGGCTCGTGGTAGTGTTCCAACACTCGCCCCTTTTATCATACCGACACTTATCTTTTTAAGAGTGAGCGAGTCAGTTTTACTGACATTTTCTTAATTTTGTTTTTCTCTGGTAATTTTAGGCTAATTTTACCTAGAAAGAATGATATTAAGGATACTTTCATAGGGCGACACGAGTCCAATCACCAGAAATAGATTTTTCCTTCGTCAAAATCCCTTATATATATATATATATGATATATTCTATATATATTATATATATATATAGATATATATATATATATATATATATAGTATATATACACATACTACATACTATATATATATATATATATATATATATATATACCTATATATATATAATATATATATATATATACTATATATATATATATATATATATATATAAACTATATATATATATGCATGCTGCAAGAAACATTACGTAATGCCTTAAGTTGTTTGCAGTGTCCCTTTGGCCCCTAGCAGTGAAAACAGATTACGATTGTGGTTATACACCGATCAAAGATTTGGGAGCAGTAAAATGATCAAAGGAAATAAAAAGAATTTAGAGGACTTTCAATTAAAATACTCTGAAGGAATATTCAAGAAAATGGATGACCTAGTGTAATGGGAAAAATATTCCTTTAATTATTAGCGATTTATTTAGGAATTGATTCATCATCCTCCTCTAATATCTTTACACTGCTATTGTAAGTGATTGAACTATAAAATGTTTTCGTTTTTGTTGTGAACACAAGTGCGTAGCAGTGTAGCCAGTCCTTTGTTTTATTTTTCTTTCGCTCTGAGTATGGGAGCGCTGCCCTGAATCTTTCGTCTGCTTTTGGTAACACTAGCAACACATGTAAGAATCACGAATGCTTTCATGTGAGGACGTTAACCTGTCGGCTCTTCATTTTGGCTATTTTACCAAATTATTAATACAAATGATTATCAATCCCTTGCAAGGGATCTAGTCCAGAGATCTAGTCCAGGAGTTCTGAAGACTAGGTAATTAATCAAGTCCAGGAGACTAGGCCTGGGAGAAATTTGGCATGATGTATTGAGTAATAAAGAAACAAGCTGAATACCAGAAATTTTCTTCAATACCCCTAAAATGGAAATCAGCACTTCAACTGCCTCCCAGTAGGAAGACATCACCTGGCCTCATCAGTAGTAAGACCCATACACACAAGGAATATCATGTAATAGCAGGTAGGACAGGCCTACCCTAATTCCCAGGCAGCGTAAAGGTCATTAGTCTTCATACCCACCATGTCAACTATGACACAGTACCATTCTCCAACCGTCCTCCAGGCAAGACTGACAAAAGTGTATATGTATACAAATAGTATTCTTATTCTCGTATCTTAATGTCATGGTGAGGGAAAAATCCACCCGTGACACTAGATATCAGTATGCCTGAAAGGATTCTGTAAGGAAATGACAGAGAACAGTGAACCATCAATAGGACAGACTGCGGAACTCTCACTGAAGTTTGAAAACCTATCTTCATGGGATCCAAGTCATCTCAGAAGAATCAAACCACTAATCACACCAAAAACCTATGTAAATTTCACATTTAAAACCTCTAACCACAATAAGGATCAAACTGAACATCAACATCATTTAACCCAATAACCGTTTGCTGTGGGAAGCAGCTTGGTGCCCCAGCTGTCAGCCAAGAGTGCGGGCAGCAAACATTGACGCTAACAAGACTGTCAGCAAATAGTTAAAAACACAACATGGCAACTGTTCTCCCGGTCGCGCTATCTTTTGAGTGCAGGGTGGCTACATTAGCTTATTTTCAGTTTCTGTATCTTATTCCATATATTTTAACTCATATAAATCTATTAACTACATACGGCCGTTCCCTTTAACCACTGTCACATATTTATATGTCTGCTCTTTCCAGCCAAATAATAATAATAATAATAATAATAATAATAATAATATATTCCATATATTTTAACTCATGTAAAAATCTATTAACATACATACGGCCGTTCCCTTTTTCAACCTTCCACTGTTCACATATATAATTCTGCTCTTTCCAGCCAAATAATATAATAATAATAATAATAATAATAATAATAATAATAATAAATAATAATAATATCATAATAATAATCATTTATATCTTGGCTATTAAGTGATTATCAACGTGGGGCCATTGGAAAATAACATTCTGTTAGAACAGACAACGTACATTTTTCGTGTAAGGAGGTTTATTCGTTGTACATAAAACCCTTTCTTCTTTTAACGCTCTAGAAATTTATAAATAATAGGATACAACAATTGCCCTTCGAATTATTGCTCTTACAAATCATCAGATTTTTCTTTGACAAGCCATGGTATGTAATAAAGTTGATTCCAAAAGATCTCGCATTTTCGTAGTCCGTATAATCCAGTCTTTGGGCTGAAGCTAAAGCCTAGGTTTGTTATGAATTCTACATCACCCAAGATGCACAATGTCCGTTTTGTACATAGAAAAAAAATAAGTGAGATTATATATATATATGTATAGTATATATATATAATATATATATATGTCACTTAGAAATTCTATACAGTTTTACTTTTATTTAATATATATCTTATATAATAAGTATATATATATATATATATATATATATATATATATATATATATATATATATATATATATATATATATATATTTATATATATATATATCAAGAGAAAGGTAAGCTCAAGAAGTTATATTACTAATATGAAGAAGTGGAAAATCCTGTGGGAATTATATATATTCACCAATTTTAAAAATATAAATAAGAAACAATGGGGAATTATTTAGGGTGAAGCCACATAAACGTCACATGTACTGAACACAAAGTAAAAATTACAATCTTTCAGCTAAGTCTATGATTTATTTATTTCACTTACAATAATGTCAATAAAATAGAAATAATTAATATCATTACTTTGAATATGCCTCTCTCTCTCTCTCTCTCTCTGATATATGTATATGTATATGTATGTATGTATGTATGATATATATATATATATATAATATATATAATATATAGAAATCTATATATATATATAATATATAGATATATAATATATATATTATATATTATATATATTATATTCTATATATATATATATATATATATATATATATATATATATATATATATCTATATATATATATATATATAATATCTATCAGAGAGAGAGAGAGGAGAGAGAGAGAGAGGCGAGAGAGAGAGAGAGAGAGAGAGAGAAGAGGAAGCTTGTCCAAGGTAATGATCAGTTGTTGTTTTCATCTCTCCTTTCCTTTCACCTGCATCGAGTTTGGTGGGTGGGTGGAACCACTCGAGCACTAGTTAGAGAGTGGTGCCTTGGGATTATCCAGAGTCCTTTTCACCGATTCCAATTCCTTGTTTCATGGGCAATGGCGGATTTAGTTATCTCCCTTTTGTACAGGTCAAAGTATAGGCCTTGGTACAGGTAAACGACTTTTACTGTCCCCGTGACTTTTGACCGTCGACAAGGGAATTCCGAACTGACTATCGTCAATGATAGAAGGAACTGGAATCTTTCAAAAGGACTAGTTATAATTCCAGACCCTAATACCAAGCGCATCAAATTCGTCACGGGTGGGAGGTAACTGGAGCTGTAAACAACAACAACCGATCATTTCATTCAATATCAACTACGGTGCTGCCGTACAAATTTCTGTATTCGCCAGTTATCCGTATCATAGTCGAACCAAAATTACCATGGACATGTACGTTTTAGACGCTGCTACTTTTCCCAGGTTTTATTCATAAAACCTTGCCCCAAGTTCGAATGTCGTGAAGGTGTGACGGAAACACGCCGCCACACCTTTCCATGCTAGGTTCTACGTATCTAACCGTGAAGACATAAAATGAACAGAAATCTGAAGAATTGAAATCATATTGTAAAATGCTTTGATAAAAAGCATTTTACAATATTTCACCTAAATAAATCATATGAACTCCCAATGTCTAGCCCAGATTCACCGATGAAAAAAAATGAAACTAGGCGATAAAAAAAAAAAAAAAAAAATACTGTTATTTTTCCTCAAGCGATAGCC
Source organism: Macrobrachium nipponense (assembly GCF_015104395.2). NCBI lineage: Eukaryota > Metazoa > Arthropoda > Malacostraca > Decapoda > Palaemonidae > Macrobrachium > Macrobrachium nipponense. The sequence continues at coordinate 24,795,053 of NC_087207.1, read as the reverse complement.
TTGTCCCGCAACCTCTTTCTTCTGGACGGCCCAAGGGAGGGATAATAGGATATGAGCCCCAGATTAAAGAACCCCCTATTGTGGGATGCAGATTATCTGTATTGAGATTGTAATTCGGGAAGTGTTTCTGTGTGCACTATAAATGTAATTACATACATAGCACTCATATATATTCATATATATATAAATATTTTTATCAATGACAAAATTGTTAGGTTCGAATTTCTGTATATGGCATCAGTGTTCAAAGGAGGGTACAGTAGAATACAAAGAAAACAGTTCTCTCTCTCCTCTCTCTCTCTCTATTTCTCTCTCTACTTCTCTCTCTCTCTCTCTCTATCTCTCTCTCTCTCTCTCTCTCTCTCTCTCTCTCTCTCTCTACACGACTAAGGACAGGAAATTACTGGCAATCATTCACATATCTTACTTTATTGTCTTCACCTTGCTAGCCCTGTGTTTTCATCATTCTCACTGTCGGATGAATTTTCAACAATGTTTGTTGTGTAAGAATTTTGTACATAACTTTCATTTAGAGTATTGTTTCATGAATGAAAGTTTGTGCTTTCTACATCTAACCTTTTGTTCTGTAACGTTCCAGTACATTTTCTTATATTTCAGTGGGAAAAAATGTCAATAAACTACAAGTACGTACTTATCGCATTTCATTTGCGCTAGAGCTGGAAAAGAAAAAGAGACGAAAACAACTCACGGCCGACCGCTGCTAAGTTGGCTTAGAAAGGATTATAGCCCTTTATTTACCCCCTGCGTTGAAAGACCAAAATTCCGTGTAAATGAACGACCAGCCAGCAGCGTGTTCTCTCGCTACATAGAGACTCAGCCAAGTGATTGGCGAATTCCCGCTTTAGATATATAAAACATGCAGGAAAATTATGATAAAAAGGAGCTTGGGAGGAAGTGTTTTTGTTTGGATAAGGTCAACAACACTTCCTCGGACCTAGAGAGAATACATTATAGAGGATTTACCTTGAAAGAAAGGCAGGAAAAATCAATCATATATATACGTACTAAACGTCACGGTCAAAACATCTGCTCTCCGTATATATACGTACTTAACGGCTCAGGTAGCGTTGGCGTGCTACTGATATATACGTACTAAACGGTTAAAGGGTTAAGAACACATCAAAAATCAGTAAAACAAACGAAATTATATCACTTGTTTGACTGCACTGTATTTATTGTAATTGCTACATAATCTGAAGCAGAAAAAAAAAAAAAAAAAAGGACATCAGTAACATTTTACCATCATGAACCTATATGAAATAGAAAGGACTGCTTTCAACTCTTACCTTTTTCTTTTCCAAGCACTGTGCCGAGATCTTCCGGCCATCAATGACTGCTTCAAACTTGTACACAGCAGCACCTTCATCAACTGGCATCCTGAACTCAAGCTGTGGAAAGAAAGAATTGAAATCAACTTTTTCATATTTCAACATTACTTTTCTTATCCTCATGAACTGATTTTATGCAGGATAAGGCCTAAAGATGTATGCAGCACACTCTGCTGAGGTGACTTCAGTCATATATGTATGTCTGGCATCTTCTCGATGATTTCAGTCCTACACGTAAGTTTCAGTGTTTCCTTCTTGTGTCTGGTCACACTGATGACTGACTTCCCCTCCCTGGACTACGTTGACAACAGCAGCAACCACATTTCTACTCTTTTCCATTTATTTATGTTACAACTGGTAGTTCTACTGGTGGTCTACTATGAACTATCGCCTTGATTCTGGTCTCATCTCAGTTTGCAGAGATTGATTTCTCCTTACTAGCTGTTGTGTTCTAACCTGATGTATTACCCTTTCGGTTGGATTTGGAGTTCTGCCAACTACAACGGTTTCCAGCTGACCTTTGGTGGCTTCTTTCTGGTCTGCTTATCCTGAGTTAATGAACATAAACTTACTATGTAAGTACTAAAAAGACTATGTAAGCACTGGACCAGGGATCAAAGATATATGACACAGGATATAAATTACAACAAATTTGAAAAAAACCACTCTCCAATGGTTGGCATTGCTGCATAGCCTAAGGACAATTTTGGTAACAATGTTGGTAACACTGCTTGCACTCATGAAGAGACTACTACTTAGGTTAGGTTGTGTGGGAGACCAAGAGAAGTTTCCAAAGGGTTGGGTGGGGTCAGATAGCTGGGCACCATGGGAGGGATGCAGAAGTAAGGCTATTGACAAGAACTCACCCTGAGAGTGGTTGTTTTGGAAGGAGGGTGGGGTAGAGGACTAGTTTCCGGCTGGGAAGGGGATAGGAATGCATATGAATTCATTACAGTGTGTTTTGCTTTTTTGTTTTGCTTTTTATGTTTACTCTTTTCCTGCATTTTATTAAAGGATATGTGCAGTACTGTACTGTAACTTGCAATGAAATACATCATACACAAAGCAAAAAAGAAAAGAAGAGATGCAGTACAGAGAGAACAACTGAGGTACAAACCCCCCAGATGCTGAAGCCTTGCCGAGGATGGGGGGCTTAGTCAGCAGCTGGGCCCTGATGCCTGGTGGGAACTGCTTTCTCGCTGGGCCTTGGTGCCCAGCTGTTGATCCAACTAAATAAGTCAGCTCTTTTCCTTTTACTAAAATCTTTCATCCTTCTGCTTCCTCCCCCTATAAGGTACAGATTTTGTTTATGGTTGGATGACTTTTGGATTGGTTTTGGACATGATTTGGACTTACTCATTGGATTTGGTGGAGGGTGAGGATGGTTGGCATGCCACCTCACCCGTAGAACTCTAGTAGTACCTAACGTGGTCGAGCGAGGGGAAAGTTTATATGTCAAACCCTGCTCTTAGTGCTGGGTCTGATCTCGACGGACATCATGACGCCTTAAGCACTGAGGGTGGGGTGTATCTGGGTGGTACCCCTACGGGCAGCCCTGTATGGGATAACACTGTCCTCTAAATGTGGCTCCATGGTGGGTGGGGGGCTACCTGGACGAATCATCAATTGTACGTCTTATGGAGACACTAAAACCTTCTGTTGACGACTTGGGCAAGGATAAGGACAAGGAAAATTTTGGTAATTCCTCTATTGTGACTTTGGAGCCTTTTTCAAATGAGCTGCTTGTTACAAACATTTTGTATGTAAAACCAGTCCCTTTAGACTGGAATTATGATACCTTATTTAATACATTTTGTAAATTTGGGAACGTAAAGAATTACGGAATAGACTTGGCAAAAATTATGGTTGTTTTGAATTTTGGATATTTTTCAACAACGAATCGGAAGCTCACAGGGCCTACAGATAGTTTAGGTCAGACTCTATGAGTGTTGGACTTGTAGAGGCGGAAGAGGTCCCTAGGCAACTTGAGATATATAGACCACCAACTGAAACTAAGATCAAGTAAAATAAGTAAAACCTCCAGATCACCAGACCCAGCTAAGTGGTTGATCATTACAACACTGGTAGAGAGGCAACCTCTTCAAGGTGAAAAGGTTGGTAAGCCAGAAGATCGGCAATGTTGGGAGCCCAGAAGTAACCTCGCTTGGGCGTAATAGTTTTTTAGTTCATGCCAAGACCAATTGTTCAATCAGTAATGCTCCTAAATTTAAAGCTTAATCCTGAAGATATGATAAAAGAGGTAAAACCTCACTATATTTTAGTTATGCAAAGGGTGTCATCTTCATGAAGATTTACATGAAATGGACGAAGAGGAAATTTTGGAGATGTGTCCAGACGTGGTTTGGAAGGTTTTCAAGGTTGCCCCGCTCGTCTATGATTATTTTAACATTTGTAAGTCCTATTTTGCCATCTGAAATTGTTCTTGACAATGAAATTATGAAAGTTCGTCCATATAGACCGAGAGTGCTCCAGTGCTTTAAATGTTTTGGCTTTGGACACTCCTCAAATATTTGCACCAGAAATAAACTTTGTGAATCGTGTGGCAAGCCTGAGCACGAGGAATGTTCTGAAATGGTAATTTGTGTGAACTGTAAGGGTGACCATCGAGCCGAGATAAGAAATGCAGTGAATTTAAAAAAGAACAGGAGGCATTACTTAAATCTATTGCTGAACACATCAGTGTGGGACAGGCCAAGAAGCTGTTGGGAAAGAAAACTTATTCAGATGCCTTGAAGGCACAACAGCCGGATATTGCTACTTCTGGTGCCCCTTCTGGTGGTGCTCCCCGGGGGTCCCCTAATGGGGTTTCCCATGCCCTCTCTGGTGGGGCTCCCCGTGCCTCCCTTGTGGGTTTCCCAGCCCCCATCTGGTGGGGCTCCCCACGGCCCCCCTAGTGGGGCTTCTCATGGCCCCTCTGGCGGGGCTCCTCATGTTGTAGAGACTCTGGTCAAGCCAGGGGACCCTGTTGGTTCAAGGGTTGCTTCAAGCCAGGTCTCAATTTGTTGACGACTTTTCTCTGTCAGGGACATTGCTGACATTGAGCCCTCACTGATCTTGACATTACAGTGCACCGTGGAGATGACGGTGAGGAGATAGAGGCCCTCTTTATTCGTCAGAAGAGGGCCCTTTCTCCCTCTTCGCCTCATTCTCGGTCACTCGGCCATCATAGGAAAAATAAAAGCAAAACTGGAAGGGCAAGTGAAGGCCCATCACCTAAAAGATCTATAACACCCAGATCTAGATCAAGTAGTTCTGGTAAAACTGATAAGATCTCTCACCAGGACTCAGATTCCTAAATTGGTAGAAAATTTTAAGATCCCATCTTCTAAATAATGGCTCTCATGCAATGGAACATCCGTGGCTTTATACCAAATAGAGAGCAAGTTCGGGTTCTGTTTAAGGAACATAATCTATCTGCGATGTGTCTACAAGAGACAAAGTTGGGAGAGCACACTCCCAACGTGGGTTTTAATTATTCATTTCATAGGTCTCCACCCCTGATAGGTGTACGTGCTCAGGGAGGCACAGCATCATAGTCCGTACGTCTATTAATCACAGAGGTTTGTTCAGTTGAACACTGTGTTGCAGGCTTGTGCAGTTCAAATTTTCAATTATAATGGATCACAATTTGTTCTCTCTACCTTGATCCATCATTGGAAAATAGATTGCAGGATGCGCAGGGAAATCCCCGTCAGCTAGAATTAACCGATCTACAGACTTTAATAGACCAGCTTCCTAAACCCTTCATTCTGATGGGGGATTTTAATGCCAAACACACCCTCTGGGGAGAGCCAAACTGCGACCGGTGGGGTTTAATAATAGAACAGCTGCTTGACTTAAATGACATCACTTTAATGAATGATGGTTCCCTAACAAGACATGATGTTTTTCATAATTCTGATTCAGCCATTGACCTCACTATCTGCTCTTCGTCTTTGAGGTTAGATTACCAGTGGGTAGGAGACCAGAATCATCATGGCAGTGATCATTGGCCCATTCACTTAAAGTTTATGAAAAATATTCCATCTCCATATTTACCAAAATGGAAGTAGGGGAGGCTGACTGGGGATTATTCAAAAAACTACTGAAGTTGATCAAAAGATAAAAGATTTTCAGAGCCCAACATCTGCTTATGAGTATTTAATCAGTATATTGCTGTGTGGTTGCCAATGCTGTCTATTCCTCGAACTTCTGGTAAAGCCTCGGCGTCCTCTAGTACCTTGGTGGAGCGATTCATGCTCCTTGAGCCGAAAGATAACTAGAACTTGCTACAAGAGATATCGTAAATTTCCTTGCTTGGTCAATAAAATTATCTATAAAAGAGCTCTTGCTAAGCAAAAGAAAACATTTAAGCAAGCAAAGAGGGAATCGTTTATCAGATATATAAGTGAATTAAAATATGATTCCCCTATGTCATTAGTCTGGAACAGAATCCGAAAGCTGCAAGGGAAATTTTCTCCACCTCCCTTGCCTATATTGAAAATTGATGGCTTCTTCATATCTGATTCTGGAGAAGTTGCAGAAACCTTGGTAGGCATTTCTCCAGTATATCTAGTGCCCTACATTACTCTCCTGCATTCAGGAATATTAGGGACGGTACCACGGTTGTTCCTGCTGTTAGTTTAAATTTAGTCATATAATCTTCCTTTCACCATGAAAGAATTGGATCATGCAATCTCGTTGTCTTCCCCAACATCTCCTGGAGAAGATGATATACTGTACTCAATGATTTTTAATCTGCCTAGAAGTACAAAACAATTTCTTTTAGACATTTTAAACAGTTTTTGGCTTTCAGGAACTTCACCAGAGTCTTGGAAGATATCGATTATTGTACCTGTTTTAAAACCTTTTAAAGATTCCTTCCTTCCTAAGAATTATAGGCCAATTGCTCTAACTAGTTGTGTTAGCAAGATTTATGAGAGGATGGTCCAATGCTCGACTTGTGTGGTATTTGGATTCAAAGAATCTTTTATCTAATCGGCAGTTTGGCTTTAGGAAAAAATAGAAGTACTTCTGACCCTTTGATGTTCCTTACTTGGGAGATACAGAATGCTTTTGCTGTGCAAAACCAGACTGTTGCAGTGTTCTTTGACCTAGAAAAAGCCTACGACACTACCTGGCGAGGGGGTATCCTTATGCAACTTGTTGAGTGGGGTGTTGTGGGTAATTTGTTCTATTGTCTGAAAGATTTTTTATCAGAACGTTTCCTGAAAGTAAGAGTGGGCTCTTACATTTCTTCTGCCTACCCTCAAGAAGAAGGGTTACCTCAGGGAAGCGTCCTTAGTCCAACACTCTTTAATGTAGCTGTCAACGGCCTACTAGAACAAGTTCCTGTCGGGGTGCATGGTCTGGCCTTTGCTGATGATTATGCAATAATCTGTAGTAAGTCTACAGCTGTCGAAGCTTGTCAAATGATTCAGACTGCTATTAATGCTTCAACATCATGGGCCAGTGCTAAAGGGTTCAAATTTTCAGCAGAAAAAACCAAAGCTATAAGATTTTGTCGATTAAGAAGAGTGGAAGAGATCCCTACGTTGTTTTTAAATGATTCGATTTTACCTTATGAAGATAGCATTAAGTATCTAGGTGTTACATTTGATAAAAAATTAACTTTTACTCAACATGTTAATGAAGTTGTATGTAACGTGAAGCTTCGTCTTAATATTCTTAAAGTCGTGTCTAATTTTAATTGGGGGGCAGATCGAATCACCCTCTTGAGGATGTATCAGGTTTTATGCCTAAGCAAAATTGATTATGGTTGCCAAGTTTATGGTTGTGCGTGCAAGACAACACTGCAGAAATTAGATGTTGTCCATAATATGGCTTTACGTATTTGTACGGGAGCCTATAGAACTTCACCAGTAGAAAGCCTATATGTTGAGTCAGGTTTTTCCCCATTATGTATCCGTAGGGAGGAATTGGGCTTGAGAGTCCTATCAAGAGTACTTACTTCAAAGCTGAACCCCAACTATAAGTGCGTTAAAGAACCATCTGATAGAGCCCCAAATAGTCCTAGACTGCCAAAGCCGCTTGAAGTTCGACTAGCCAGCTCTGCCAGGGAGGTGGGATTACTACCCCCTGCAGTAGCTGAAATTTCGCCCTCAAAGTTTCCTCCTTGGAATAGGCCTCGCATAGAAATCTGCCCAATTAGGGACAGCAGGAGCAACAGTTCTGGTGATCAGTTGAGGGCAAGTTTCTTGGATCATGCTTCTGAACATGGTGATTCTCATCATATATATACTGATGGCTCGAAGGGTTCTGATGGTGTTGGTTGCTCTGTAGTGACTAGTGATAATATAATTAAAAAGAAGCTTCCATCTAATTCCTCTGTTTTTACAGCTGAACTGCTGGCAGTTTTGACTGCTCTTAAATATGTTTTTTATAGTTCTTGTACTAACAAGGTTTTTTACCATTTTTACTGACTCTTTGAGTGTTTTATCTTCTCTCAAAAGCCTAGTCTCTTGCCACCCTTTAGTGCAAGAAGTACAAGATTGGTTTTATCTTTTAATTAATAGAAGAGGATTTTCTGTTAGGTTTTGTTGGGCTCCGTCCCATGTTGGAATTGTTGGGAATGAGCGAGCCGACACTGCTGCTAAGGCTGCAACTAGGCTTAGGCACATTTCCAACATGGGCGTCCCTGTATCTGATTTTAAAAGTACCATTCGATTTTATTGTAGAGACCAGTGGCAGGCCCCACTGGTCTACTTTAGATAATAATCTTAAATTAAGTCGATTAGGCCTTCTGTTCATCCTTGGCCTCATAGCCGGATGGATAGAAGGTCTGAGATAGTTTTTAGCTAGATTATGTATTGGCCACACTAAATATACTCACGGGTATCTAATGATGAGTGGAGCGGATAGGCAGGTTCCTCGCTGTTCCACTTGTCATGTGGATTTGACTGTGGTGCATATTTTGGTGGAGTGCCCTCATTTTGAAACCAAACCGTAGAGCTTGTTTGCTGGCAAATAAGACTCTTGCCGATATTTTAGGTGAAGGTGCTCAGGCAGAGCAAATTATGACATTTTTGAAAAAATATTGGTCTTTTTTATGAATTGTAATTTTCTCTTAATTGTTTTAGGTTTCTTGTTTGGTTTTTATGAATGAATGATTTGTATGTTAATCGGTTGTGTGTATGTTTGTTTGTATGACAGTGACTTTTATTCTTAAAGATACATATGCGCTGAATGGCCCCTCGGCTCCGGCGCTTGGCTATGTGCCAAAAATTTTATAATCTAATCTAATCTAACTGAGGTACAAAGCACCTCAGTGGTGTGATCGGTATGGTGTTGGCCACCACTTTGGTGGATGCGAGTTTGATTCTTGGGTATTCCACTGAGGGACCCTATAACACACTCGTTGCTTCCCTTTTTTTTTACTTTTATTTTACTCTATACTGTTCTTATTTTTATTTTCATGGCATTAAAGATGAGACTACTATCAAATTTACTACCAAAAAGAGATAAACACATTTGATATTCCTAGCATGTGCCCATACACTACATAGTTACGTACAGTGTAAGATTTTTCTTATAATATTCATATTCATTTATATTACTATAATGTCTATGATCTTAGTTTTAGATGCTACTTAGTTTTAAAAAACTTCTCAAACTTGCTGGGTTAGTGCTGCTAGATGTAGTACTTCTGGACATGTATTTTTTTATAATTTGGACATTTTTAACTTAATTTCCATGTCTGGATTGCTTTAGTCCCAAGTGCCCTAAACAGAAGTCAATCTGGGTGTACTAAACCACTCCAATAATCTAGTTATATGCATAATTCCACTACTAAAGTGAAATCACTGTATAGTACCATGCTAACATTCTCCTACAATGTAGGCTGAAGAACAAAAAACAAAAAATATAAGCAGTATCTGCTAAAAATCCTGAGAAAGGGGACTACAGATGCATTGGTATAGAATATAGATAATTGGTAGCACTAGGATATTCACCAAAGAGCCAGTTGTCTTTCTTTCTATTCTCACCACCCTGACAACTATGCCTTTCTAAGCACTAAGCAGAAGCAAAACAGCTTTGTACACTGTATGACACGGTTTTAAACAAGTTTCTTTGTCTTACCTCAAGAGCATTATCTGTGGCATTGTGGTATGTCAGAGATGCCTCTACTCTCGCAGCAAATCCGCGTACTGTAACATTGATGTCAACTGCCTTCAGAGTTACCACACGGACTTCACGGGCTGTCAAAGTGAATAAAAATAAATAAATACCTACTTCCATACAGGATATGCAAGTAACACAGATAGTACTGGGTTTATCTATTGATAAATTCACAAAAAAACAAATGGTGAAAGTATTAAAAGAAAGCCCTTACCGTAATAACCAAAGCCGATATGTTGAGATTCCTCAGCAACTTGAACTCGCCCAATTAAACCCCAAGGAGTCATCTTTGAACTGAAATGAAATAAAGAAATGAATACTTAATACACTACTATTATTAGTATTCAGAAAATGTACCCTATTCATATGGTAAAAGTGCAGAGGGGTCATTGGCTTGAAATTCAAGCTTCCAAAGAATATGGTGTTCATTCGGAAGAAGTAACAAATGGTAAGAAATATAGAAGGAACAGATCAGTTATTAGAAAAACAAATTAGCAAATAAACCAATAAATAATGTAAGTAAATTATTAAAATACAAGACGATTTATATTAGGGTAGTAATGCACTTAGAAATTCCAATTGCACGACAGCCACAGGGAGGCTTTTCCTGCTTCACAGTCCAACAGTGAGAGGAATAAAGGATCATGGAGCCTAGACTTTCGACAGCGAGGCACATTTGCTGCTTCGTGGCTCTGCAGTTCAGCAAACCTGGTTGCTCTCAGCAGGAAAAGGCAACGAGGGATCAACCGTGAATGTGAAAGGTCGCTGTTGAAATACAACTTTGGAAAAATTGACGAACAAGAGACCATCTGGTGATGGTCCAAGTCATAACTGCTAATATTGGAAAAGAGAAAACTACCACTGCAAACCACTCTGTCTAAGAGAGATAAAGTTCTAGTAGGAGCAGGCATCCAATCCAGAGTACAGTACTTTAGTCAACAAGGACAAATGACCTAAAACAGGTAGCATTGATTTCGTCACTTCTAAATATAAGAGGCCTTACAAACAATATTTAACTCTAGTGCGGCATTTGCTGAAACTTTGATTAGACGTTTCTCAAAAGTAAGATGCGAGTCTAAAGTTACAGCATTAATTAAAGCTTCAGACTCATTCAGCAAAGTCCCATTCACCTGAAGGGGAGGATGGGGTGGAAAATCGTTTCACTGGAGTTCGGCCTCATACTCCATCATCTACACCATTCGCTGATCCAGTTCATACAAATTCCAGACTGTTCAGGCATAATATTATATTTTCTGCTTTAGATTAACCACCTGATGCAAAATAAGCCCATGCTTCGGTTCACAAGGAAAAGAGGGGGCCTTACAGTTTTTTTTTTTTTTTCTACAGCCAGATTTCAGTGGACCATGGTGCAAATGTTGCAGCTGAACCGGGGTCACAACAGATGGAAAAAAAACATACAAGAATTATTAAGTGCTAAAATATTAACATTTACACCATTATAATACTGGAATTTGGTAACTGGCTCTCAGTCCACGAAGGAACCTCCCCTCGCTTTAGATGTAACCTGTTCAATACAACAGATAAAGTATACTTGCCAAGCGTCAGTGTCACTTGTGAGTGGGTGGAGGGGGTTATACCTGAGATATCAAAGGTGTATACTTTCGACGCTTGCATATTTAAATAAGAAACCCTTTTACTCAACCCACAGCTCTTCAGGAAAGGGTATGCAAATTATGTTCTTCACTTGAGCAATGGACATTCAGGTAAATAGCACTGCTGTAAATGTCCTTATTGACTGTAGGGTTAAGAATGGAACCATCATTTATGTGGATGGAACTCACAAGTCACTCTCAAATTCCTGATGTAAACCTTCTCAGCAGTTGCTTTCTGATTGAGGTTTTATAATCACATAAATGATTCACTCTAATAGCCCTGACGTACAGTTGTATAAAGCTGAGTACAGTTTCTCTGAAGAAAAGGTCTCCAGTGATGTTGGACAAAAGAACTTCATCAATTCCCGCAGTGTATTATGTAACAGAATACTTTTTAAAAAATCTGCAGTGAGTGACACTGAAATAAATGGAGGCCACATTGTGTGTAATCTCTCTCTCTCTCTCTGTCCTTGAGTGACCACGATAAAGAGAATTCGTTTTGGTACATGCTAGTATCATAATGCCAGTCTGCTTGATTTGCAGCTGATATTCGCATGACAACACGTATTTCAGCTGAGTTGATGCCAGCATAAGTTTCGTACACATAGACCAAATCATTGCGGTCTCCTAGCCTGAGCTAAGGGAATTTACCACTTGTTTTTTAATATTAGACGAAAAATAAAAAATCACGAAAAGTACATGGCATTTTCTTATAAATTTAAAGTAGATCTATTTTTCAATATCCAAAGAAATATTGTATCAATATATAGCAAAATTTTCCAGGAGAAATGATAGTAAGATTGTTTTTATTGTGTATGGTCTGACAATGCTCATAATAAAACAAAAATTTAATAATTAGATGCCTTTTAAGAGTACAGTGACATGCCATCACATATACTATATTCTAAATAAGTGCTTGAATTCATATTGATGTCAGCCCTGTAGTCGTGATTTACTAAAAGTGGTTATTTCAAAGATTTTGTTCTCTCACTAATCTAGCATGGTTCTGACAAAAAAAATATACATATGATTTACATATCCATGCCACAAATATGTATGTAAGAAACAGCAGTTGAACTCCCATTAGGCATTACAATTTATGGCATGTATATTATTCACATCAATTAAACGTAGATTAATGTATAAACACATGAGAGACAGATGAAATTTCATATAAATTCAATCATTAACATGCAAATTTATAATTATCCTATTTGGCAATAATTTAAGTTAAGTGATAGTACAAGAAGAACAATAGATTCAACTTTATTAGGAATATTTCACCTGTGATACCAACCTATCGTCCACCCATATGTCCACCCCAAAGACAGCTGTCCACCTCCTCTCACTCAAGTCTCGTCCACCCAAAATGAATAGCACTGTATGATCTAAATTCTACATTCCTGTGAACAGTATCAGTTTTGTGTATTCTTGACGACTTTTACTCTGCTCTTTGTTTGCCAACAGAATGACATCTATTTCTCTGTAATAACCTTCATCAAACATACAAGGTGATTTTCCTGTGGCCCAAAGTCTTTTATATGATGAATACAAGCTTTATTAACGGTTTCTAAAACATATATCAACGGTTCATTATTAGTTAGTCTGACAAGCTTTCCCTCTGATGACACAATATATGCTGCATACATTCTGTAGACCTTTCACAGGATATGCTGCATGTATTCTGAAGACCTTTCACAGGTCATGCAGACATCAATGACATCATCTGATGGAAAAATCAGAGCTTCTCAACTCTTTAGCATACCTAGAGAATTTATATCATTTTGACTGGTACTTTCTAATGCGTCTAGGCCTCACACTTGAAACATTGCTTTAGTTTAAATACTACAAATTCATCTGTATATGCAACAATGATGTACAACTACTACGCTTCCTTTTCGTACAGCCATATACTGAACAATATCCAAACTCCAATGAATACAATGTCAACACATGGGCAGACTTGATGACGTCAAGAATGTTCCGTTTTCTTTCATATTCATGTTTTGACGAGGAATTTACTTTACTTCTACAATAGGATCACATTTTATTTGTCCGAGACATTACCCAAAGTCATGCACTTATCAAAGAGGTAGAATCTAGAGAACCTCGTACCATGATTGGGGCAATATCATATTTATCCACACAAGTTCCCATCTGTTGGGCAGTCATTTTAAGAATTACGTACCTGTTGCTTAGCCATTCAGCCGCATCAGATCATTGTTGCATTCTAATGCGAATCATTTTTGGCAATTTTTCCAAATTAGCAAAGTGAATTTAGATTAGTAGTTCTTATTGCTGCGTGTGCGATCATATGTGCATTAATTTTCTTGTTATGTTTGAGTAAGCTGTGTGTATCAATTTCCCTCACATTGTTAAATTTATCACCGTTTAATTTGACCCATCATCATTGTAAAAGACCATTCTCCTTCCATCTTCACCCTCCTGTTTGTAGATTTTTCTTCTTCGATGTTAGGCTGTCCGTCCCAAAACATCTGGGTTTAAACGAATTGTTTAAAAGTCGCTAAAATTCGCGACAGAATTTATGAAATATCATACTTCTTCACCATTCGCTGAAGGGACTTCTTGGCCCCAGTGCCTGGGCTTTAGCCCTAAATATCATACATTCATCTTCACCATAGCATACTATAACTCAAGTAATGACTTTGAAGACACAATGAGGTCACTTTGAAACTGATACAAAAGTTTTCTATTCTTTGCTCTCATTTGCAAGCACTTCTCATAAAGTAGACTCACACTGGAGCTTCCTTAGTAGTGTTCATTGGGTCTTCTCTCTTGCACAGGTGAACCCATTTTCTTCTTATCTTCGTCCTTTTGGGCAAACTGCAAGAACCTAGTGTCGTTTTCTTTTACTCCTCATGGGAAAACAACCAAACACAGCAAAAAGGACCAATTTTTAAATCAATTTGTATTTTTCATAGCTAAACAAACCTTCGGTTTTAACAATAGGATATTCTTAGCGCCAGCTGGAAATCCGGTTAAAAACATTCAAAGATTGTATTGTATCGAAAGCTCCTTCAGTGACTGATTCCCAGAGTTAACTTGCGCGCGTGACTGCCTCCCGCCTGACGTCATGCGCACAACGGGGCGTTTTTTTCCCTTTTTTTTGGATATTGATACTGAACAGGCAGGCGCCGCATTACATGTACTTTCAATGCTTCTAATAGAACAGCTGATAGATTTTTTAAGTCAAAGGGGGTAAAGCAGCTGACCAAAAGGGCGTTGGTTCAGGTAAGAAACTCAAAGGGGAGTAATTTTTGCACTATGATATTGAAACTTGCACAGAAAATTCACCTATATGCACAGAATACGCCAGCCAAATTTCATCTTCCTAAGTTGAATAGTATTTATTTTTGAAATATTTTTCACTTTTTTTGGTTGTTTTTTCTTCTATCTTTAAAAGCTATCTCCTCCCTTATTTATAAATCAATTCGAAAAAATTTAAATCCAGCATAAAGCTTATAGTATACCAAATAGAAATGACCTAGGATATTTCATAGTTTTCCTTTTTTTTTTGTCTTGTCTGAAAAAACAAAAATTTGGAAAAAAAAATCAAAATTTTCAAATTTCAATATATTATAATTTTTTTTCGGCGATATGAAAAATGTAATAGGATGTTTTATTTCTACAATCATCCAGAATTATAATACTTTTTAAATTTTCAAAATTGGTTCATAAATAAGGAAGTAGTTAGCATTTGAATAAAAAAAAATGCTACTTTGAGAAAAAGCAGTTTAAAGTTTCATGATTCGTATTACTACTATCAGGGCAAATTGTATCATCTTCATCATCTGATAGCACTAATGAAAATTCTTCCTCGATATCATCAAATAACCCCACAGTTTCACTTATATTAGTAGGTGTCTTGTAGAATATATTTGTAGGAAAACCAATGTTTTCCATTTCACACATGCGCGACGGAGTTTCCAAGTTGCCATTTCCTGTTCCATTCTTTCTTTTTTGTTCACTTTCCTTTTTCATCTTTTCGTGTAATTTTTGCATGGTTTTTGCAGACACTAAACG
Organism: Macrobrachium nipponense; assembly: GCF_015104395.2. NCBI lineage: Eukaryota > Metazoa > Arthropoda > Malacostraca > Decapoda > Palaemonidae > Macrobrachium > Macrobrachium nipponense. The sequence goes on along the minus strand of NC_087207.1, from coordinate 24,779,908 downwards.
CTTGTTCGACCACTTCTTCTTAGGCATGATTATTAGCCAAAAAAACAAGCAAAAACCCGATAAAAACAGACAACAGCTGATCAAGAATAACAGCACACGCGCGAACACGCCCCCTAAACAGAATTGATCGGGAAACACTCACTGTCCACGTGGTGATGGAGATGATGTTGTTGATACATTTCGACGATGCCAGAGGAAAAAATATCGTACCATAACAAGCAAAATAAAAATCAATATCAAAGCAAATAATTGAAAAGTAACTGAGACAGTGGACGTTATGGATGACACATAGATTCTGTTGTCTGCATATACACGCACAAAATTTCATTTTTTACCTATTAAAATACTTCAGATCGCTTTCATCTTTCGTTTGGCAACATTACACACCTCTAGGATGCTGGAGAGAGGGTAAACTAAAATTCGTGTTCCTGACCCAAAATTTGAGTTTTTCCCCTTCACGTTCGTGATGTCATGGGGGTCCTCCTATGATCCCTTCTTCATGGGTTTCCTAGAATCAGTAGTAGTCGTCGTCATGGTTTCCCCCTAGAAACGGCTCCCATGTTCATTTATAACTAACTTAGCGGATATACTGATTAAATGCCGAGTTACACTGCATGCAAGCAAAGTGCAGATGTCTACTTCGAAAATAAACCAAGCTGGATCTATAAATAGCATTAACGTAAAAATAAAATAACGACACTTCTGTTATGTTCACAAACATCTTTCTCCTTTCATCTTAATGTGCACTGATATTTTAAAATCATCTTAGGTAACATTGCATACTTTCCTTCACTTCCTACCAATTCTTTTATATCTAATAACCTGAGTCATGTGAATATGTTTTGAAGAGGGAATGGGTTTTTGCAAATGTACAATTATATATTTTTCTACATCTAACAGTTACTTCAAATTTAATAACTCACTTTATAGCTATCAGGGACTATGCCTTGAGGGTATGACGTCAGTATGAAGTATTTACCAAATGAACGATCGCATTCCTTCCAAAGTTCTGAATGAATGACAATTCATGGCATGCGGGAAAACCGTTGCCTTCCCTTCCGCAATATCGAATGGTGAAGGGGCCATCGGGATACGATGCTAACAAGTGATAAACGGGCAGAAGGGGGGGGGTGAGCCTTCTTATCTCCATGGTTACCGAATAAATCCACTCAAATCTGATACGCTACGGCAATACCGAATTCCTGATAAAATAAATACGCGACGATTTTGCTATAATGCCATCAATATTTGTTATCGATGAAATTGGATTGCCCATACTTGCGTAAGAACCAGCCACATCGACGATGTTCCGTCATACACTAAATGTATGATAGAATACAACGCGTATGAAATCTGTACTTACTGAAGACCATAATTTATTTAGATTGAGTTGATTTTTTTATTTTTTTATCCAGTTCTACACTCGGGTTGTCAATGAACTAACGTTTCACCAAAATGCACTATGTTTCGAATCGTTAGGCAACACCAAATATTCTGGATTTAACTTAACAGCACTAGTTATTTGAGGTGATGACATTACTCACAGGCAACATTAGGATCTTAGCTGACAATACTTACATTGGTGGATGGTGTCAACACAATGGCAAACACTAATCACACTACCGAAGACGAAACTGTCAACACGGAATCTTCGGTGCAGATAAACTCTTACGACTTGTCAACGATGATGAAACTGTATAAGTGGAAAAGCGGCAGAACAAGACAGGAAGACCGTGGGACCGAGAATAAGAGGGCGGTAAGGGTAACCCGTTTTGTGTGACTACTTACGTACGTCTGACAGCGATACTTGCTTGCCTGGCCTATGAATCACTGTTGCCAATTGGTTTGTGTTTACCCTCCAAACTTGGGATACGACTTACTTACACAAAACCGGGAAATAAGTGAATTTAGCGAATCTATTTGTAATATACACACATAAATATTGGCGCAATTTAATCATTATTGCATTACTATGACATCTAGAATTCACGGAAACAGTTTGTAAAGGCATCGGCGTATGTGTCAAGTTCCACTAAATTGGCAACGATGCTGGCCCTCCCTCCGTTGACTGCATGTCTGCGGTTTCGTTGTGCGGGAATAACTGACGTTACAAGACTTCTATCTTGCTATTCATTTTACTTGCAGTTTTTACGAGCATTGAAACAAATGCAGTGTAACATTGCAGAGTTTCGCTTCAGAAATGAGCGTCTGTTAAGGCTATTGCGTCACGTTAAGCAACTTGAAGCTGCGACGTTATCTTGTGGCAAAATCCAAAACAATGAACAAGAATTGATTTACATTTCTTTTGCCAAAACCCGGAAAGTTTCGGATAGTGAATGTGATATCGCTAATGTACTACAAGTTGACACACACACACACACAGCAATATATATATATATATATATATATATATATATATATATATATATATATATATATATATATACATATATACCAACTTGTAGTACATTAGCGATATCACATTCACTATCCGAAACTTTCCGGGTTTTGGCAATCAATTCTTGTTCATTGTTTTGGATTTTGCCACAAGATAACGTCGCAGCTCCAAGTTGCTTAACGTGACGCAATAGCCTTAACGTACGCTCATTTCTGAAGCGAAACTCTGCAATGTTACACTGCATTTGTTTTTAATGTTCGAAAAAATTGCATATATATATATATATATATATATATATATATATATTTATTTATATATATATATATATATATATATAATCTTGAATGCTTATGGTCTTCATATGCTGCACCGGAGTGTTCTAGTGATATTTACTCTTCTTTCTCCTAGATTGTAAAGATTCATCAGAAATGAATTTCTCCGTCGATTAGTGTAAGCTGCGTTGAGTAATTGTGTTCCTATTTTCCTCTATGAAGTACCATCATAAAGATACCACCTGCGTCAGGTTTGAAGAGCGCGATCATAACATAGACCTTATGAGTATATTCCAAAGTATAAACACTACTCTGCATGGAAAAAAATAAACACGTAGATATAGATTATTAGATTATTGGAACCAAGATGCAATACAGATGTGGAAATGTGGATACGTTTGAGAAGAAACTAAAAATTTGCCTTATCTATTCAAAATGGTTATGCTACGGAAAGGAAGTTAGACGGAAGGGCTAAATGGAAGCCGAGATGTGTTTAGAAATAGACAAGGAAGATGATGATAATAGACAAAGAGAGAAATGTGAAACACTTAACTGACAGAGGAACCTTGCAAAGACAACTGTTGTGAGAGGTTGCAAAGCTATTGCTTAACGAAGGCGTTTTAAAGAAGAAGAAAAATGTCAACCTGCCTTATGAAGAGACCGTGTAAGAGCGGTGCTTAATGTGATGCAATAACCACAACAAACTCATTTCTGTAGCGAAACACGGCAATGTCACTGCATTTTATCGTTCTTTGGTATTATTAGTACGTTTTATTGCTCGCAGGTATACGAATAGAATAAAATGAATGCTAAGATAAAGTGTTGTTTCGTAACAAGTAAGATATTCATGAACAGTGAGGTAGGCGCCGGAAATTTCGAGTACAGTTGCCAGACGTAGAAGTTCACATTGGGTGTTTATCTTCTGCGGTCGCTTCAAGAGACAAGAGACAAGTGTCACTTTGACATAGCGCGAGACAAGAGTTTTGTCCACGGTAGTGTGATCAGTGCTTGTTATTGTCTGGACAGTATCCTCCAATGTGGCGGAAAAGATGGACTTAGGCCAGCCACTCACGTGCAGTTTTAACTGACTTATAACTGTTAAGTTATAACTGTCAGTTAAAACTGCACGTGTCTGGGTATCTCAGTTGCTCATTTTTCCATATTTTTAACTGAGCGTGTGTGGGGATTCGTAACTGTACAGTTCTCAACTTCTCATTTCTACAGGTGGTAGCGGTGAGTGCAGTTTGTTGAGATGGCACGTAAACAAAACGAAGTGATTGTTGAATTTATTGAACGCTATCGATCAGAACCTTGCACAATAATTGAGAAAATCAATTGGTTCTTCACTTAATTCCTTTAATAATTTAATATCAGAACATTGATTTCGCCTTAGTAACCACTTTTTGCAACACTGTTTACGCTTTTTAGTTTCCTTTTTTCTATTTGTAGCATTACAAAGAATACACCGAGAGCGGCTAGGATTTTATAATTGAACAGTCATAACTGTCAGTTAAAACTCCATGTGTGTGGCCGGCTTTAAAGTGGACTGTATTATATGCTTAACGTGGTTACTTGGTCAAAAACCACTAAAAGCCTAAAAGCCTTACGTAACAACTCCACAAAACTCCCTTTGCGGTTTCTAAATATCTCCCAACCCAATTCATTATTAACGAGGATAACACACCAATATCATTAATGAATAGTACCACAATTAAGTACTTTCACTTACTGAGCAGTCCTTGTAGACATGAACTCAGATCATAAATCTCTATACGAGATACGACGAGAGGTACGCCTCTCTCTCTCTCTCTCTCTCTCTCTCTCTCTCTCTCTCTCTCTCTCTCTCTCTCTCTCTCTCTCTCTCTCTCTCTCTCTCTCTCTCTCTCTCTCTCTCTCTCTAAATGTTGCGAGTACTCACGGGTTGATTTTCAGACCTTGGAGGGCCGCTGTGTTATCTCGTTTCTAAGTTATTTGCATAACCTTAAAGTATGGACACAATGAAGGTTTATCAGATCAATTTATATTCACCATCCACAAAACTGAAACATAGGAAAAATGAAATAAAATCGAGGGATATTGAAACGCATTTGATAAATGTAAAGTTAAAATTAATTTAATAACTAAATGTTAAACATATCAAAGAGTAATAACATAAAAGTGACAAATTAAATTAATCACTCAAGGGGAATTGTAAATCAATGGCACTCACATGAAACAAATTACGACAAAATTCAAAGAATCAGGCAATTGCCCTTTCTAAATCCACACACACATCACTACACATACTACACAACACTATATAACAGGTCACCTCAAAAGTTGAGCCAAGAAGCTGTTCGTTCCGTCCTGCATTCGGGTTTTGTTGGGGAAAAGAGACAAGTTATACAATTACCACGAATGTAGAACTGACGTACAAGGTTTTCATGAACATAAAAAACTCTACAATAATTATCAACTTCGTTGTCGAAAATAAATTCCAAATATAATAGTGTGCAACTTCAACATATTTATTAAATGTAGTGAATTAATTGGTGGTGTGTGTCAATACAATTTTAGTTTTGACCTCTCCTAATGGATTCTCTGGCGAGAGGCACAAACAAGACCCAATGACACCAACTCTTACCATACGTAATATGCGCAATACATTCACCAAGAACAAGCGCACCACAGATACTACGTACTAGAACATAGCAAAATCAGATAAAATAATGTAAAGTGTCATTCTCGAATAGATGTGGTTCTTCCACCCTTATTATGTCATGCAATGTAGACGTGCATATCTTTACAAAATATATGGGCATGCGAATATATTTGGTTTTCCCATGAATACAAATACAGTAACAGTTCCTGTCTGTCGATTACCTGACAGACGGCAATATGCAGTGAAAATCAATCAATAATTTCTTATGAGACAGACTCTAATAACTATAATAAAAGAAAAATATGGAAACAAGTGAATACACAAAAATATTAGAAAATAAAATCGTTGTGAGAGGAATTCCTCACATCCAAGGTAACTGTAAAAAGGGCCTTATATTGGTTCTTATGAAGCAACTTGGAATTATTGCAGTAGGCTGTAATGAAATGTTAGTGCACTGTACATGTACTCACCAGTAAGGTCAAAAGTGCGGGGGGCCCATACACCTCACTCCAAACGTCAGTTAGACTGTCAAAAGAGGTTTGCAAGCCAGTTTAAGCGTGTATGGGGGTAGTTTGTCCGAAAGACTGGCCTGTGGAGCAAACTGACGGACTTCGTGATTACCGAAAAACTAACCTTTAGTAGTTTACTGACAACCTTTTTCATCGTGTGTGGGGAGGCGTGAAGTATATTTTCGGTTTGCCTAAAATTTTGAGAGTGCATTGTACATATATATATATATATATATATATGTATATATATATATATATATATATATATATATATATATATATATATTTATATAGTGTATGTGTGTGTCTGTATTAATGGATGTATTTACCTACATATAATTATGAGAAGCTAAATTATTCAAATTTTTGGCCAGCTATTATTATATATGTTTTATATGTAGTTCTTCAATTGAAAATAAATATTTGTTTTTGGTCTGAAACTTGTTTACCTTCAAATGTTCCTTCGCAGTGAAGTCCATATTGCTTTGGACGTTTCACGTATAACTTTCCCCAGTGACTGCGCAGAAATGATGGTGGTGAAATTTAAATCCTCGTAACTTCGTCATACAGGTATCTTGTTTTTTCTTATGAAGGGTTTTATTATGAAGAGCAGTTCCAAAAAAGGGATTTTATTATGGAGAACAGTTCCAAAAAAGGGATTTTATTATGGAGAACAGTTCCAAAAAACATAAATAAAAATAAGTCTCATGGTCCATTCTAAGATAAGTAGACCAGTCGCCTTTCTCAAATAAATTCTGACAAAATGTTTATGTGATATAGCTTTTGTCTTTTCAACAACCAGTCTTTTGTCCATTTTTCTCGTTTACGCCGCCTCTTCAGAAGTCCTGGGCAAGAAGAATCTAGGGGAAACACTTGCGTTATTTCTTATAACTTATGACCAAGGTCTGGAGAGGTGTGGGGGTCAGCCTGTTGCTCTTTGATGATTCTGGCAGCGCACTTCAGGGAAAGTTAATTTAGCGGTCGCGAGCACTAACGCAGCAGCACCTTTCATAAATAAAAATTTTAAATAAATACAATTTCGTTAAAATGTAAGGGTTCTGGTAGACAAAAATGACCAACGAGTACTAACATACAGCTGAAAATAAAGGTAAAATTATTATTTTTGTACACACACACACACACACACACACATATATATATATATATATATATATATATATATATATATATAAATAATATATATATATTACAAAGTAGAAAATCTGTTTAGTGAAATAAAATTATAACTACATTTGCTTATGTGTTTTTCTGATATCTATAATTACATTTTCATGCAGCAAAGACTTACTGTATTTCATTCTGAGGAAATGGAAAGAGATTTGCTTCCAGTAGGTCTCTTAAGAAAAAAAGAAGAAAAAAATATACTGAGAAATATGTTCATCCTTTACATTCACAAGTTTTTGCCATCACTAAATATGACATCTATCATTCATAATTAATAATCCTAAAAGTTTACTGTTCGGCATTTAAGGGTTTAGTTATAATGGCAATGTAAACTATGTTAATCCCCTATTTAAAAATGATTACGAAAAAAGATTGTTAGTACTCGTCTTGAAAACCAAACAATAGTGTTGCCATTTTATCACAATTTACAAGTACGTTGCCCAGATGTTGAGGGCCGATGACAAGATCGTAAAGGACCAAGCACCAGCTACCCAGGGTATAGGGTTGGACAGACAAGGTCAGCAATTTTAACAATTATATTACAAAAATAAACTATGCAAGTTGAAAAAAGAGAATTCCCATATATTACAATTCTCGTACGTGTAAATCTACTACTAAATGGTCATTACTAAGTCCCTGAAGGAGGTAATCTTCACAAAATAGAAAACATTACAATTAATTCCTTTACCAAAAGGGTCCCAATATAAGAAGAGCTAACACATCTAAAGCGATAACGGCCTGACCTAGTCAATTCAATTACGAGACGGATGCACCTCGATAAATCTAACTGAAGCACATATCTTACAACTATTAACCGGCTCAATCAGAGGAGAGAGTTGCAATCACCTTACCTTACCAAGTCGCGCCCGGGGGGAAGAATGTTCTTCGGAGGGGGTGCTGGCCCACTTGACAACTTGGTGACGCCAAGAAGTGGACTCGATTATTGCGCATCTATGTTATCATCGTGAATTGAAAACGATAAATCTCTATTGCAATCAACCCCTCGAGTAGGACTCCTTCCAGTGGTGAGGGGATAAGGGACCCTGGCTTCTGTGGGAATGTTCGTGCATTCCCATAGGTGCCCCGGGTCCTGACGGAACATCCTACAACTCTCTCTTCTCGTTCTTTCCTGAATCCTTCTCTCCAACCTCTAAATTTTGACTGTTTTTTTGGACTGCTTTTGTCGACGACCTTTGGAATGGACTTGGCCAATCTTTGACAGTCCTTGTGATTTGATGGAGGGTGGGGTTGGACGGCATTCCTCCTCACCCGTAGAACTGGAGTACCTGACGTGTCCGAGCGAGGGGAAACTTTTATGTTAAACTGCACTCAGTGCTGGGTCTGATCTCGACGGACTGACGACCCTCAAGGCACTGGGTGTGGGGTGTATATCTGGGTAGGACTCCTAGGGTGCTATATCATTCTCCCAATTGGAGGGGCTGTCCTCAATATATTTTACAACAAGAAGTTGTAAACACTGCTCATAATAACTTTATCATCATAGGAGAAGCCAAACGTTTTGTTCGAGGTGCTAACAAAAGTGCTGGATCCTCATTTGCTTCCACTGTTTTGGGAAATAATGCATTCCATCAGCCTGCTAAACCCATCATTAAAAATAATACACCTTCTCAGGATATTTCAACTTCTGTGGTATGTAATGAACTTCAAACTAAAGTGGTACAAGCTGTGATTGATGAACCTCTTCCTGACCTGCAAGCAAATGCTGTCTCAGAGTTGAGCTCCTCTGTTAAGCCCAAAGAAAAATAAAATCTAGAGGAAATCTTAACAAATCTTATGACAGTTTTCAGTCACCCCCGAAGTCAAAGAAATGTAGAACATCCTCTCCTATAGAGTTTAAAACTCCAATTTCCAACAGATTCAATGCACTTGATGACCCCTTTAAGCCATTATCAACCTCACAGCCATTGGAAAAGATGTCTCGGTCCTGCTCAAATTTAAGTATGACCGACCTCTCCCAATCCCCTCAATCATACGCAGAAACAGCTACTTCTGAAGTGGAGGGAAAACATGCTGACTCGCTAAATATAGTTAAAAATTTCGATAAATCTAGTCTCGAACTGAACAAACAGGATGTGCAGGAAAAATGTTCAAACTCCCCTCATCTAATAAAAATAAAAGTCTCCCAGGCACCAGACTTAAGAGACTTTCAAATCCAAAAACATTCAGTTGTGTTACTTTGAAAACCCAGCTAAATAATGACTTGGCTGGGCACAAGAATCACAGTTAAAATTCCAATTTAGTATCTTGCAATGGAATTGCAAAGGCCTTAGGACTCGTTCTGAAGAGTTAGAATTACTATTGAACCATCATGATCCAGATGTAGTTTGCCTTCAAGAAACTAAGTTAGGCAACTCATTATACAATCCAGGATTAAATTATAAAATGTTTGTGATGAACCCCAGAGATGGTGATCGAGCTCATGGGGGGTTGCAATTATTGTTAAAAAGTCTTTGCAACATACAAGTGTTCCTTTGAACACAAACCTACAAGCAGTCGTCATTCGAGCATGCTTTGAAAAAGAGATTACTATTTGCTCTATTTACCTCCCACCTAGGTCAGAAATTACTTTGAATGACATTCAGGCACTAGCTAATCAACTACCTCCTCCTTTCTTACTACTGGGAGATTTTAATGCCCATAATAGTCTATGGGGAGGTGATACCTTGAATGCTATAGGTAGAACCATCGATGATTTTATCTTAAATAATGATCTCTCTCTTTACAATGATGGTTCAATGACGTTTCATAACATCTACACCAATGTCTTTTCAGCTATAGATTTAAGCATTTGTTCACCTGCAGTCCACTTGGACTTCAACTGGTCTGTAGATGAACTTTTGCACGGAAGTGATCACTTTCCCATACATTTAAAGTATGCTAGAAACATACCTTCTGAATCTCCTATAAAGTGGAAAGAAAATGAAGCAGATTGGAGGAAGTATGAAGGAAGCTTTCAATTACATCAGGAAGTAGAGTCATTTGAGTCACACTTAGATGCATATGATTACTGGACCTCAACTTTATTGGATAATGCCGAGAAATATATCCCAAGAACAAAGGGTAAACCAAGCAGGCCTGCAGTTCCCTGGTGGGACCAAACCTGTGGCAGACTGCGAAGAATAGTGAGAAAATGCTATAGACAATTCAAGGCAAAACCTTCAGGAACAACGAAAACTACATACCAACGGGCCTTAGCCAAACAAAGAAAATATATTAGAAAAGCTAAAAAGGAATCTTGGCTCCACTATATAAATGGTATCAATTCTAAAACACCAGAGAGATTAGTATGGAAAAAGATTAAAAAGCTAAGTGGGAAATTTGTTCCATCACCTGCTCCTACTCTAAAAATCAATGATGTCCTTATTTCAAATCCAGCTGATGTTGCAGAAAAATTTGGTGAGCATTTTGCTGACATATCAAGCTCTAAAAATTACCAAGGTGTCAATTAGATTCAACACTGAAAACAATGAAGCATATAATGCTAAATTCTCACTAAGGGAACTACGAGAGGCTCTCTCATCTTGTGAGTCAACAGCCCCTGGTGCAGATAACATAACCTACAACATGATTAAACATCTTCCAGAACATGCTAAAATATATCTAATGAAAATACTCAATAAGGTCTGGGAAACAGGCATCATTCCCCCATCTTGGAAGATAGCCATAGTGGTTCCAGTCATAAAGCTAAACAAAGATCCATATCAGCCCACTAGTTACAGACCAATTTCACTAACAAGCTGTGTCTGTAAATTATTTGAGAAAATGGTGAACTCTCGTCTAATGTGGCATTTAGAGAAAAACAGATTGTTATCCTCTGTTCAGTTCGGCTTCAGGAAAAATCGTTCAGCAGCCTTGGACCCTTTACTGAGATTATCAAATCAGATTCAGCAGGGATTTTCCAATCAATGCCAAACAGTAGGGGTATTTATTTTTATCTGGAGAAAGCCTATGATACAACATGGCGATTTGGCGTTGTTAAACGGCTCAATGAAATGGGAATCAGGGGCAATATGTTAAACTTTATCAACTCCTTTTTAAAGGACCGACATATTAGAGTGAGAGTCAGGAATAAGTTTTCTTCTTGTTATGAGACGGAAGAAGGTGTCCCACAAGGCAGCGTATTGAGTGTTACCTGCTTTGCCATTGCTATTGATAATATTGTGAAATCTGTTTCCGCTCCAGTTAGGGCTTCACTGTTTGTGGATGACTTTGCCATCTACGTCACCACATACGACGCTGTATCAGCCTGTAACTACCTGCAAAAGACAATAAATGTCATCAGTAAATGGGCTGATGAACATGGTTTCCGATTTTCTTCATCTAAAACTGTGGCTGTTCGTTTCACCAGATGTACCCGCAATGAAACTATCCCAAATTTGAAACTGAAGGATTGTCATATTCCTTACAAAAAAGAAGTACAGTTTTTGGGCATAATATTTGACAGCAAGCTAATGTGGCGTCACATTGACTCTCTAAAAACAAAGGTTAAAAAATCCCTCAATATTTTAAAGGTGGTATCGGGATTCGACTGGGGAGCTGATAAGAAAAGTTTATTGAAGCTGTATGATTCCTTATGTAAATCAAAACTGGACTATGGCTGTCAGGTATATTCATCTGCCTGCAAGTCCAGGTTAAAGGAATTGGATGTAGTACATAATATGGGATTAAGGATATGTACAGGTGCTTCCAGGACATCTCCCGTTGAACGTATCTACATTGACTCTCATGAACTTCCTTTAGATCTGCGAAGAGAAGAGCTTGGGTTGCGGTACACCATGCGACTAAAAAGCTCTCGAGAGAACCCCACACGAAAAATTTTAGAGGAGTGTGACTCTAGAAAATTTGGTGAAAGATCTTCCAAACCTTTTCAAATAAGACAGTTGGAATGTTTAAATGACATGGTTATTCAGCGCCAAAAAGTTGAAGAAGTAAAACCATCCTCTGTACCCCCATGGCTTATTCCCAAGATTTCCTTATGCTTTAAGAAAATAGACAAAAAACAACAGTCTGAGGGAGAGATAAAAGCTAATTTTCTGGAGCATGACCGTAAACATGATGGGCAAGTGAAGATCTTCACTGATGGATCAAAGTCTGATAGCGGAGTTGGGTGTGCAGTTGTGCATGGGAATGAAATTTACGAGGCAAAATTGCCTGAGTCAGCTTCCATATTCACTGCAGAGTTGTCAGTTTTAGTTAAAGCTTTAGAAATTATTCGTAACTCGAATAAGAAAAATTTTGTAATATATAGTGACTCAAAAAGTGCGTTAGATTCATTAAAGCAGCTGTATACAATTCATCCTCTGGTACAAAAAGCCCAGGAGTGGCTCTTTTGGATTTCGTGTCGCAGGAAATTGGTATGTTTCTGCTGGATCCCGGCTCATGTTGGAATTCGCGGGAATGAGGAGGCAGACAGATATGCAAAAGAAGCGGCTGCGAGTAATTTGTATCAGATAACCAAAGTGCCACATATAGATATGAAGAGATCCATCAAGTCGTACATCTTGAGGAAATGGCAAGAAAGATGGTCCTCCCCTCTCTTAGCCAACAATAAAAAATATAAGCAGATAAGGAAAAGCATAGAAAAATGGCCCTCTTCTTTTCAAAAAGAGAGGAGAACAGAAATTGTTTTGGGGCGACTTCGTATTGGGCACACTAGGATAACCCATAAATTTATTTTAGAAGGTGGCAGTGCACCAGTATGTGTTAGGTGTGATGCAACCTTATCAGTGGAGCACATCTTGGTGCATTGTGTAAATTACAGAGAACAGAGGCAGAGATTCCACCTTGATGGAAAATCTCTTGCCGATGTTCTAGATGACAAAGCAGATGTTTCTGCACTAGTGAGTTTTTTTTAAAAAGTATTGAAATTTTTTATGAAGTTTAATTTGTGGCAAATTTTAACTCATTGATTTTATTTTTTTGTTTATAGTCATCATTCTAAGTACCTGGTTATTATAAAAAATTTTATTGGCTGTTTTTAATTAAGGTTAAATGGTGTTGAATGGATGTGTGCATGTCAGTTTTTTTATTTTTGTTTTGTTTTGTGTGTGTGTTTGTGTGACTTCAACTGTGGGATTCTTTGGTTGCAGTGTAAGTGGTTTTGAGTGAGAGTGAATGGTTTTGGTTTGGTTGATATGTGATGTGAGCTCGTCTTGGTCTTGGTTATTGTGTGTCGTTCGATGTTTTTAATTGCAGTTTTAATTGTCATTTGTGTAAAAGGTTTTAATTTATTCATGTATTCAATCATTTAATTCATTTCATTTAATCATATAATACTGCAGCGCCGAATGACCTTTGCAGGTCCCAGCGCTTGGGCTATGCCCTAAATTCCATAATCAATCAATCAATCTATTGCAATCAAGGGTCGATTGAAGTTTCATAAATTAAATTTCTAGGCATTCTCCCGGATTCGCCATAATTTCGGTGTTTTCGCTTTGGGCAGTTCTTTTGTTTCTTATACTACTGAATACATCGGATAACCCAAAATCTAATGTGCGCAGGTAGAGGTCGTGGTGACGTCACACCGTCTGCTTACGACCCTTGATCTCTAATCAGTTCGTTTACATACGCAGCGTAGACCTTGCTTCCACATACCTATTCGATATTGATAACTCTTCATAGACTTCCTATGGACAGCAAACGTAGTCTCGAAAAGATGGAGTTATGATAAAGGCACAGGCACTTTAAATAAACCTAGATCAAAAGTGCAATGTGTAAAGGTCAGATCTTGGAAACAACTAATCTTTATAATTTCGACATGATATAACTAAAATTCTCTATTTGAATTGATTATTAAGATAACGAGAGCAGTTCTAAGATAGTTTTCTTATGACGTCACAGCATACCAGTACTTGATTAGCTCCTGCTATGTTTGAGGTCAAGCATTGTAAACAAAGAAAATATCAAATTTCGTTGTTATTCTTAGGAATTATGAACCATATCACTAAAAATGGCATGGAAAGACAATTGACAGACACAGAAGATTTATTACATAGTCTCTGGAGCTTGCAGTGCGTGAAAGATATATAAATAAACTGAAACTTGTAATTAACACAAGACCCGTACAGGTTGACATATGAAGAATGGAGTTCTGATGTGGAGTTGCTGCCAGCAGTTATGTATCCAGATATTGTGAACTATTTAGTTAATGATGTAAGCCACTACATACTGGACAAGAGATGATTCAATGAAAACTCTGAGAGGCAAAGGGCTTTACCCTTTCCAAAAAAAAGGTCTTGTGATAGCTTGCAAATCTCTAACAAACTTGCTAGGAGTTTTAGCTGAGAAATAACAATTTTGAAGTAAATTGTATTTTTCCTAACTCTACAAACCCTCAGTCCTTTACGTAGGGATTTACTTACAGTGCCAGCTGGACCGGTTGTAAGCTTTCTAACAAGGTAGTTCGGTAGTAACTGCTTGTCCGATGGTCGGGAGTCCCGTTCGACTGGAGGTAAACATTCCACTTTGCTTTAGGCCCAGGAACAGAGTGAGGGGTGGCATGAGGTGGGACTATGTGTAAAGGACCTCAGGTTTGTATAGTTAGGAAAAATACAATTTACTTCAAAATTGTGATTTGTTCTGACACTAATACAAACCCTCGGTCCTTTACATAGGGAAGACTCACTTATTGGTGGGTGGAATCTCAGTCTTGTGAACCGTCTAGTGTTCGTTCGACCTTGGTTCCCTCCCTGGTCGTAAGAGCAAAGGGAGGGAGCCTAGCCTCTGTCCAACTGATCGGAGTGTGCACTGCAGGATCAGTGGTCAGACCTCTGGACCAAATTCATAAGAGGGAGGCAAGTGTGCCTCTTATGAATAGCAAGCAAGAACTAGTTCCTACGCAAGAGCCAATATAAAGTCTTGGGTTTGTCTCTCGCTGGGGTCCACTTCCCCCCTTGTTAGGGAAGCGGTGGATAAATGCTTCCATCTCTAGTGAAAGGGATGGAATGGAGCTCGGTTACATACCTTACCTGCATCAATCATCCTGTCCAGCGTGGTGACGACCGCCACCCTCTGCCCGCAGGGGAAGGGAAGAAAAGAGGAGGTAGAAAAGCCAGTCTCACACTCATTCACTCTTCCATTCATGCAGTCTCACAAGGATGAGATGCTATCTTGTCCGGTAAGGGAGCTGGGTAAGCTACGCAACTTGTTGAGTAGACACCGCGGGTCCCAAGGAAAAAGTGTCCAAGGACCTGTGGGCAATATCCTGAAAGTAGAAGGGGGTGAAGGTGGTCTGGTTGGCCTAAACCTCTGCCTTCAGTACCTGTGCCACGGACAAGTTCTTGCGGAACGCAAGGGTTGGATCAATACCTCTGACTTCGTGGGCTCTCGGACAAAGGGTACTGGTGTCGGCACTCCCATCTGAAGTGTACGCCTTCCGGATTACCTCACGAAGCCAGAAAGAAATAGTGTTCTTGGACACTTCTTTCTTGGTAACCCGGGTGCTAACGAAGAGGCGTCCACACTCAGGGCTGAGGTGACGAGTTCTCTTCAAGTCGTGCCGTAGCACCCTCACAGGACAAAGCAGCATCTCATCCACATCATCGTTGGTGAAGTCTTTCAGGGAGGGGATCGTGAAGGATTCGAACCTGTCATCAGGGACCGAAGGGTTCTGAGTCTTCGCTATGAAGTCCGGGACAAAATCGAGCATCACCAATCCCCATCCCCTCGAGTGCTTAACGTCGAAGGAAAGACCGTGAAGTTCTCCTACTCTCTTCGCCAATGCCAGGGCCAGCAGAAAGACAATCTTGAGGGTCAGATCCCAAGTCTGACGACTCTCAGAGCGGCTCGAAGGGTCTGCGAGTCAGGCTCCTAAGTGTGAAAGTCACATCCAACCCCGGGGGCCTGAGTTCCCTGGGTGGACAAGACCTCTCGAAGCTCTTCATTAGGAGTGAAATTTCCATTGAAGTGGAAAGATCGACTCTTCGCAGTTTAAGGACTAGGGCCAGGGCGGCTCTGTAGCCTTTAACTGGGGAGACGGAGAGGAGCTTCTCTCAGCGGAGAAAGATGAGGAAATCCGCTACCTGCTGAAGAGTGGCTCTGAATGGAGAGAGACCTGTCCACGACACCAACCACAGAAGACGGACCACTTCCCCTGGTACACTGCTGCAGAGGACTGTCTAAGGTACCCTGCCTCGGCATGCAATCGTTCTGGTGGGACCGGGGGATCGCTGCGAGAGCGATTGCCGGCCTGGCGAGAGTCACCTGAGTGACTCTCACCAGTCTTCCGCTCCGTGCCTGGGTCCTGACGGCGAGCAGGCTCAGCCATCTGGACCCTGGCTGCACGGTCACTGGCAGGTGACAGTACACTCAGTGACGCTCGCGAGCGAGGGGCCGAGACGGTTCCTGGTGCAGAGGTGGAACCTCTGGAACCAGGAGAAGAGGTACCAGCGGTAGCTGGTGCCCCTACGGTCCCCGTCTTCTTCTTCCCTGGGGAAGGAGAGACGGGCCCTGTTCCTGAAGGAACAGAAGGACCAGCGGAAGATCCAACTGCCCAACCGGAGTGGGACAGACCCTTAGAAGTCTCTGTGCGAGACTTCTTACGGGGGGGCGGGAGGCCACCTTCTTCCTCGGCTGTGGGGCCTTGGAAGTTGAGGGGAAAGAGGCGGCAGCAGACAACAATGAAGAAGACGACAACACCTTCCTCTTCTTCTTCTTGGACCTCTTCTTCGACAGCTTCCTCAGGACCACTGTTAGCTCCTCCATCCAGGACGGAGCTGGGGCAGTTGCAGTAGCAACATGGCCCAGGTGCACCTGTCCGGAGAGACCTGCAGCGTGAGCAGCAACACCACAGGAACGGAGACAGCAGGAACTGGTACTGGAACTGGTGGGCGGTCGAGCTCTTCGGGCACTCGAAGTCAGGGGCTGGGGCGATGACAGCAAACCCAGGTGGAGGGACCATCTCCTCTCGCGGCACAAACGTCATCGGGGCTTGCACAGTGGCTGATGGAATCACCGACGTCATGTGCTGCGTATACACCAGGTCAGCGGCGCAGCATACCCTGGTGTAGAGATGGTCGTCGTCATCGGAGTACCGGGCCATGGGTCACAGGAGCGGCCAGGTGTTGCAGCAGCCCCTGAATGCTGGGAGTGCACGAAAGGCTCAGCGAGCGCCAGACCTGCTGGAGGTCTCCACCTGTGGCTGCAGTCACACCTGAGGAGGCAACAGTCGGGTTAGTTGGGGGGTTCCCGCTCACCCGGCAGGGGAAAGATCCCACCCCGAGCAGACGGACAACCCCAAGTACAATTCCAGGTCGGGGTACCGCGCCCCTTCCTCTGCGCTCGACACATCAAATGAAGAAGCGGAATGCGACACATCCCCCGCAGGGGAAAGAGCCATACGAGGGAGCTGACTAGGAGGGAGGAACAAGGAAGACGTGTGCGTAACCAGAGGTGTCGCTGGAGAGCTTTCCGACGACCCCTTGGCCGGTTTACGCACCTTCTTCCTCCTCTTGTAGCGCTCATACTGCTCTTCCGACCACAATATACAAATATCAAAAGGCTCGGCCCAAGAGCAATCACACCCTCAGCACCAAGCACACAATAAATGGGGGCCCACTTGATCAGTGGACCTAAAGGCCCCACAATGACAGCCCTCCACACCAGGGCATACTCTCCGGTTGGTTGGGGGGCGGGGGGGTTTCTCACTCTCGTGGGCTTGCATGGTTATTGACTCAATGCAATCCACAAGTCATAAACAATAAAAAAAAACAAGAGAAATCAGTAAGTACTTACGCAGGATGCACACTACAAGTACTACAGCAAAAGAAAAAGCGAAAATAAGGATAGCTTCATAATCAAAGGCGAGTAAGGCTCACGACGATGACAGGCAGAGAGGTGAACAATACGTCCTCATCCAACAGCGGCCGAAAGCAAAGTGGAATATTCGCCTTTAGTCGGGCGGGACTCCCGACCATCGGACAAGCAGTTACTACCGAACTACCTTGTTAGAAAGCTTACGACCGGTCCAGCTGGCGCTGTAAGTAAATCCCTATGTAAAGGACCGAGGGTTTGTATTACGTGTCAGAACAAATTTGCAATATCATACAGTTTGACTAAATAGGTTGAATAAAGTTGGACTGGAGCACTTTTTTTTTAGTATATACAAGAAATGGGTGCATGTCATCAGCACCCATCACCCGTTGAATTTAAGCACCATGTTGACTGATTGATTGATTATGGAATTTAGGTCTTGACGACCAAGCGCCGGAACTCAACAGGATTATTCAGTGCCCTAGCACCGAGTTAAAGCCCATCTCATGAAAAAAGAGAGCACTCTATTAGGCACAAAATACAATGTTGAAAATTGCATTAGTAATAATAAGACTGAGGCCTCATTTTCCAACTCGATAACTAAAGAAAGCACTTCTTACGAGGCTGAAGAAACTTTTCTGAAAGAGTCAAGCTGATCAGCAATATTGTTCTGTTTGCCAGTGGAGGAATTGCAGAATGGCAGTGAAGAGAAAGCTGTTGAAGAGGAAACATTAGAAAATGCCATTAAAGAAGGAGGCTTGCAATACGTGTACGTGAGTGGTTTGTTTTACAGCCCCAAAGTTTCCCCAAGTATAACTTTCTAGGAAGTAAAGCAACTGAAGGGGATGGCACGTGGATTGTCACTATAAGTAGAACAAATGAGAAGAAGCCAATGAATCCTCGATCCAAATTCTTGGAGCATTTAAAATCAACGGAGAAGATGCTTATTTGATATCATGGGAAAAATTACCTAAAATCAGGAATAAGTCCTACAATAAACGAGTTGTGATGTGATGGGCAGTTGCATTCCATTACCTTCAGAGTAATTAAGTTTTTTGTTCACTGCCACACATTTTTCAGGGTTCACAGATTAAATAGGGACGTGTATTTAAAAGTGCGAGTTGTATATGATGGTGAAAAATTTTGTTTTTCGTTTATAAATGCTAGTTTTAATATAGAAATGTATCTTATTTTCCTAAAAAAAAGAATCACAATTTCTAATATTAAAAAGAGAATGATTAAACAGGAGAAAAGTTTTCCAATGTGCATAGAACTTAGGCAGAGGAGAAAGCAAGTAAATTACGTAACGTCACGCTTCTTAACCCTCATCTCCTCAACCCCTATAATCCTGCACCCGAGACCTCGTTTTTGGTTATGACAATAATTGCATTAATTACTCATTGTGGTGAAGTTTGATAGGACGGAGAGCTCCTGCATCACATTCTGTCACTGAATTTGGTGAAGTATTAATCCTTTTTCAGTGGCTTGGAAGATATGGGAATCTGTAAAACAATTTTTTTGTATGGTGTAGCGTGTGCATTTCTCCTAAAATTTCAGGATCAGTATAGTATACAATTCTTTAGGTCTTTCAAACTTTGTCGGGTAATTTTATGTTACTTTAATATGATGCTAATTAAAAATGCTATATAATCTGTTAGCCTCTCTTCTACATTTTGTCAGCTTTCTGAGTAATATACAGTATCACATCACAAAAATACTCTTGTAATCCACTGGAGAAAGGAGATTCCCTGGAGTAAAATACAATCTTGTTACTGTAATGTGAAACAATGCATAAAAACCACCCAAACACTAACTCTTGTTATATTTACAAATATGCACATTTAAATGCATAATCTAGTATACTATGGCATATAGTACTACATATAGTTAACCTGTCTAGTGATAATCGTTACACTATGATAAAAAAAATTAGGTTTTTAAATAGTATATGTATTGCAATTTTGTATCAATGAATGGCAAACCTAACAAATACTTCCATGTACATACTGTATACACAGCAGGTGTGTAATTAACAATAGACTGCATATTGTACATCAAAATAATGTACAATCAGTCATGAAAAATGTGTAAATTATCCAAACAGTAAATAACATACTATACATCAAAATGATATAATCCAACTATAAAAATTTGTACTTATTCAAAACTAACAATATACGTACATAAAAAATTTAAGCCTAGAAAACTTTTTCATTACCTAATCACTAGATAACATACTATAGTACAGCACAATCAATAATATAACTAGAAAAATTTGTAATTATTCAAACAAATCAAACAAGAAACATTTCTACAAATACAGGAATATACAGTAGTATATATGGAAAAAATGTTCCGCAAAGGTATTTTCAGTTTTCAGCCAAGACTTTTCTAGCCGCCACCATAAGAGCTTCTACATCGTCACCACATCTTGCTATGAACATCCGAGCTTTATTGGCCAGCAACGCCCACTCATCTTTTTCGGCAGAGTATTTCACCTCCAAAAAGGCAAGAACCACTGAAGTGGCCCAGGATGTTTCATTCTGGAAGATAAAAAAAAATTAAACTTTAGCACTGGATGTATAGTGTACTGGTACATGAAGCAGTTAACTTCATCTTTCATTAGTTGAAGACTGTTTTCCAAGTCCAAAAGTGAAGATCATATCTTGAAAAACATTTATTCAACTAACAGGCTGCAGGCTGTAGCATACCTTCATTAACTGACATGGACATCATTTATTTACTATCTGTATAATCTTTTTGCACTGGTATTTTGGGTAAAAGTGCTGTTGTTTGCATCACTTCTTATGCTGAACTTGCACACAAACGGCACCTCAACACCTCTGTTAATCCTTTCTCCTATTGTACCTTTATTTTTTAAAAATACCATGGTGTTTCTTAGCCATTATTTTCAGATATTTCGCAATAAACTGTCTAAAAGAACAAAACGCAATGAAATCACACAGTGTGATTAGGAAAGTGAATACACAGGCATGATACTCGATGTCTAGCCACCGACTGTCGAGCTAGGTCAACCAGCGCTAGCTAGACTTGTTAGGCCAGATCACTACTGAGTTAATTTTGTTCTTTGGAGGGTCATTATATTGAAGTTTCAATGTACCATATTTTCATAATTCTCAGTCACTATCTAGTCCTAAAAGAGCACTTTGTTTCTCTTATTTGTTGAGATATCTTAATCTCCATGCATTGAATACATGGTTGTTTACATACCTTTGTTATATATGTAAAATCAAATACTGGATTAATAAGATAAATTCTATCTAAATTTTTGTTATGTACAAAAACAATATATATAGCAATAAAGACAAATACAGAAAATAATGACCATACCTTGTACTTAGTTGCACCAGCAAGAAGCGAGCGAGGCAGTGATGTGATCTTCACCACATCTTCCAGGGTCCAGGATCCATCAAACTTCTGAAGACTAACCACACCCATAAGATCTTTCCCATAGTCCACTGGAGAATGTCCCTCTCTCACTGATTCTGCTGCCGCACCCAAATCCCCATTCTCATCCTTATCCCTATCCCTGTCTCTGTCTGCTGCCTGCATTCAAGAAAATCCAGATTTAGCTTGTGAAGCTTAATTATTGACATTTGCTGGGATAGATTTTAGCAAAAATTCTTTTAACTTACTGGTATTCTTTGTGTAAATATACAGTTTGTGCAATTGTAATACTTCTAAAGGTAGCAAGCATTTACTAATTCATGATAAGTTTGAAATTTTTGTTCTACTTTCACTGCCTTCTTATCTGGAGAGAAAAATCCTTCTTCTATGCAAGGGCTTGCAAAAGTTGAGTTTGAATGATGTAGCTGAGGAGACAACAATATGTACTAGTTTGTTTACATTTGGTAATCTAAACCATTTTCGAGGACTTGATGATATCAATGATGGCTATATAATTCCCCAAGTTATAATCTGGCCATAGAATTGTCAGCATAAAGTGCTTACTGTACTTCTAAATTAAATACAGAGCATTATTCTTTACTATTACTAGTAGTAGTACAGAATACTAATATATATGCTGTTTGTGCCAAACTGTTTCTATTTGTCCTACAAGCACAATTCATGCAAGTTATACAAAACAGGTCCAATTTTTGCCCCAATTCAATTTCTTAAAGCATTTTACTGTATGGAAAACATTCAGAAGTTCTGGGAAAATACATAAAAGTAACCACAGCAGTTGTGATATAAATACAGCACTTAAAAATGGGAAAAAAACATCAACAGATCCATATTCCCCCTGCCCTTGGTTGTTACATCAGTTAAATAAGATAACTAGGTATAAAAAGTATTGGACAACACCAAAGAATCTATTCTTTCTCCTGACAATAAGTAAAAAGAATACCTAACACATACAGTTCATTTGAAAGGTTTAGTTTTCAGACGTGAACTTTCAACTCTACAGGCTTCAAATCAGGGTGAATACACATAGCAAATGTTTGAAGTACTACGTTATTTGTATTTTTCCTAACATACAAATTGAAGTTCTTTACATAAGGATTCAGGTTGCTATTGCAAGCTGGACTGGCCGATAAACTTTGACAGTCCTAACTGCAAAATACAAAGAATAGATGCCTATAAATTTGCACCTCAAATTTATGGACTTAAGCTTATTGTATAATTAAAAGGGTGTATTTTACAGTACATAAAATATATCTATGTTAAATATCATTAAAGTTTATGGCCGGCAATATGCTGCAGTATTAAAAAGCAGGATTTTGGAGGGTCAAGAGTTAATAATATTGTATTTCTGATTTTCCAAGGGGAACTTGTGCCCTCGACCCCTGAGAAATCTGATAGACAACTGCTAGCAAGTCCAAGAAAGCAGTGTCATGGACTACCTGGAAATATTCAAAGTTGGCTAGATATTAAGTAGGCACTCAAAAGATGACAATTCTGTTAGTTTACTCATCCTCTGATGAGAGATGAATCTATTTGTAAGTCACGGATAATTCAGTCCTAGTAGGGGAAGAGCCAGGTGTAGGAAGAGGGATGACAGCTGGGGGCAAGGAGGGGCTGGATAAATCTCCCTGGCCTTCCTCCTCCTCTTACCATACTTCTCTGCCTGAAGTGAAGTCTAGTAATCACAATTATGTACTATCTGCTTGACAGCTAATAAAATATACGTGTGGGTCCATTGATATGGCAGACATAAAGCAACTGCAAGGTCACTACGACCCCACGCTGCTGAGAAAAACAGAACCAGAAGACATAGCAATAATACAAAAAAGTAAACAATTTAGGCACAGAACAAAGAGTAAGGTAAAAGGAATATAATGGTAGCAAGCTTTGCATTCAAAATTCAGCGAGCACACATGGGGGATACAGCAGAAGTATCCGTTCTTGATGGCAGCTGAAGAAGAAAGGGAATGTCAAGGTGATAGTACATAATTGTGATTACTAGACTTCACTTCAGGCAGAGCAGTATGGTAAGAGGAGGAGGAAGCAGGGTGACCAGACGTCCCGTATTTGACGAGATTGTCCCATACTTATGACATTTGTCCCGTGTCCCGTATCGACCCTCCCCGGGATGCCTTTTGTCCCGTATTTTCAATATTTGAAAAAAAAATTTACAATATACTAATGAAATTTTGCAAAATACGGGGTAAAGTGGCCGGCCAAAATTGGCAACAGTGCAGTGGGCTGAGAACGAACAAATCTGTCCTTGGTATTTGATTTTTTAAACATAAGGCAGCATGTCCGACAATAATTGCAACAAAAAACTGAAGAGAAAATGTACTCTTAGACCAGAGTGGCAAAATTACAGTGATTTCAAGCAATGGCTCGTCCCCCAAACAACAACAAAAGCAGAGCATACTGCAAAATATGCTTGAAGAATTTTAGCATTACGCACGGTTGACTGAGGGATGTGCGACAGCATGGATCAACAACAGCACAAATCAAATAAACAAATAAACAAGGTATGATTATATATATATATATATATATATATATATTATAAAATATATATATATATATAATCATATATATATATATATATATAGTATATTATATAATATTATAATAAGAATATATGTATATATATAATTAATATATATATATATATATATATATATATATAGATAGATATATATATATATATTATATATATATACAGTGGTACCTCGAGATACGAAAGGCTCAACTTACGAAAAACTTGAGATACGAAAGCAAATATGAAAAATTTTACGGCTCTACATACGAAAATTGGTCAAGATACAAAAGGTTGTTGCTGTAAAGTCCGAGATTCGCCCGGACCACCGATAACAATTTTGAAACTCGCGCGCCGCCAACTGAGTAGACTCGCCACCATCCTCCCGCTCTCCCATTGGTTCCTGATGCTAGTCACCGCCATGAGATCCTTCTCTCCTATTGGTCAGCATCCCTCCCATCATGCATCTACGTACTAGTACGTAGCAGCGGTCTTCTTCAGCCATTGCTTCTCACCAGTGTTATCGTACGCACGCGGAATTTGTTCGTTCACATATACGATTTCATTTGTTAACGTAAATTCGAGTTAGTGATTTCGTTGTGCTACTTTATCATGTTGTGTGAGAACCTAATTAGTATACGTACTACATAACTTAATTACGTACAGTATAGTCATGGATCCCAAGAAAGTTGCTGAAGTTCACAGAAAAAAGAGAATGCTTTCTATGCAGACAAAAATGGAGATAATAAAAAAGTATGAAGCTGGCTTGCGGTTGAGTGTGATCGCTAAGGAATACGGCTGAAATTCGTCGACGATAGGCACCATCCTTAAACAGAAGGAAGCCATCAAAGCAGCTACACCTTCCAAGGGCGTGACTATTTTGTCCAACAAGAGGAGCCATGTGCATGATGAAATGGAAAGGCTGCTTCTTCTATGGATTGAGGACAAAGAAATCAATGGCGATACGATAACCGAGACGGCAATCTGCCAGAAGGCCAGCGCTATTTTCGGCGATTTGATTGCCCAAGCTGAAGACGACGGAGGAGAGGAGACATCGACGGCAACCCCAGAGTTCAAGGCTTCTCATGGGTGGTTCAAAAAATTCCGTAAACGGACTGGCATCCGTTCAGTGGTGAAGAAATTGAAACTTTGTAAAATACGTACAGTATAAAAAAGTAAAAAAAAATGTAAAAATCAAAGACTAAAAAAAATTTAATATTAAGTTTTTTGTAAAGTTAAGTGTTACAGTTTTGTTAATGTGTTTTGTAAAGTTTAGTTTGTTTTTCTGACATTTTTTTTATGTGTTTCGTAAAGTTAAGTGTACGTATCTGCCGTTTGTCCTCCTCCTCTCTCGCCTCACTTGTAAAGTTAAGTGTACGTATCTGCCGTTTGTTCTCCTCCTCTGTCGCCTCACTCGAAAGGTAAGCTTCCACATTTTACTACATATGTACGTATGTACGTACAGTATTTCTTGTATACCATGTACACTAATACACTTTATTTACAGGTAATTAGCAGTACTTATTAAGTTAGGTATTGTATGGTCCAAATTGTTGTAGTATTTCATTGTTTATAGGTCAATTTAGCTTTATTATGAAATTTACTGGGGTGTTTTTGGAGGGTTTGGAACGGATTAGCCATTTTACATGTAAAATGCGGTTCAAGATACGAAAAACTCATGATACGAAGGGCGCCTGGGAACGGATTAATTTCGTATCTCGAGGTACCACTGTATATATATTTCAAAATCTGGTCACCCTGAGAGGAAGGCCAGGGAGATTTTGCCGGCTCCTCCTTGCCACCAGCTGTCGTCCCTTTTCTTCCTACACCTGGCTCTTCCCCTCCTAGGACTGAATTATCCATGACTTACAAATAGATTCATCTCTCATACCATCTCCACCAGTAAACTACCTTGTTGTCAAGATTTAATGGCCGTTCCAGCTTGCTCTGAAGGATACTCTGTATATATGAAAGGCAAAGGTTGTATCCCCATAAAACTAAATGCAAGTACAGACAAAAACCCACTTCCACATCAATTCTCCTTAATAGAAAAAAATTACCGAGGCATATTTTATTCTTCGTGGACTATTTTTAGATGATGCAGACTTTCTACATGCGTGTCTCTGGAAGAAAAATAATGGAGTATATTATTACAACTTGAGTGGTTTTTAAAACAAATTAAATTCTGGAAATGTTATCAGAAAATTCATTCCTGTTTTAAAGGTGCATATGCTAATCTACTTCCAAACAAGGTATAATTAATACTAAAGATTCATATACACTTTTCTTTCAGCAATGGAAACCATTGCTTTACAAAAACCCTATTCCAGAGCCTTATCATTTTCACTCTAACAAACTGGAACAACTGGTCTTTTCATGCATTTCTTTGCAGAACCCTTATCTTCAGATATAGGAACCTTACACCCCAAAGCCATCCAGTGAATTAAACTTTTGCCATTGTACCTTAACCATCTTGCTGATCATCACACACTAACTACTGGTGCATATCCATTCCTCAACTCTTAACCCTTCCAGATTACAGTGACATCATGAAGCCAGTCCAAAATTGGAAATCAAAGAAATAACTGCCAACTGCATAATATATGCATCACCGGAAAGGAAATTTTATGCTCTTTCAAGCTACAAAATAACATTTATAAATACATAATACTTTTTAAACTATTTTTTATGAAAAGTAACTTTTCGTAGATAAAATTATCTCACTATAACCATATAATTTCGTTGCAGTATTTAATCTTTAAATATACAGTATAATAAAAAAGTGCAATTATTTTACATGTAATTGAGACCTAAACCAGCATTCGATCAAGAGGAAGAAATCTACGTACAGCAAGTGATAGAAACATTATTTCTAAGCTCATAAGTGTATCCAGAATGGAATGCATTTTACCACTGATCAGTTTTTGACTCCCAAACCCCTCCCAAATCCCAAAGGATTGTTTACATCTACAACAATCACCACTGCCAGCATTTCCAAACCAATACTGACCCTTTCCAATCTTAAACCAATTAAATTTGCCTCTTACCCTTTATTTTTGACAATTCTTCATCATGTTTACTCCAATGACAAATTTTTCTCAAAGAGCAACTGTCCATTGTATCATTCATTTTAATATCATTATGCTTACTGACTATTCTATCTACTTTTACTTCTTAATGGTAAAACTTTATCCCTAAAAGGGATTTTCTCAGATTTGGCCCTAAATATTTAACGAGTTTATAAGATTAAAATACGTAGTTAACATGATAAAGCAAAGTATGGAAAACAATTCAGGCACTTGTGTAAACCTTTGTGTGTGCACTTCTAAATGTATAAAAAACTTGAGTTATTCATTAAATCTTAACATATTTACACATACACAAAAAACCCATTTCAAATATTCAAAGGAAAATAAAGTTTGAGCCAACTAAAAGTCCACCTAAAGATGATGGTGGTGCCTGAAGAAAGCAGAGGAAAAATAATTATAAATGACTGAACAAATAAAAATAATGAAAGAAGTGAACAAAGGACTCGACACACTTACAATTTACAGTGTCAGTTCTTAGAAAATTATAAGCTGAAAAAATTACAAGAAAATATTAGGGCCTATGATTTTATAACAATGTCTGAATAATTTTGTTCCAAGTGGGGTCTCATCTTAATAAAAAAAAAATTCCTTTTGCAAATAATTCTCCTATTGGAAATGATAAAGTAAAGATTAGGTAGCTTAGGCTAGTAATTACCCATAATTGAGTGCTGGTTAGAAAATTCAACTTTGATCTCACAATCAGAAATGGGACATGATGCAGTAGCAATTACTCTTACATCTGAGAACACAGTGGACAATATATAGGGTAGCTGAGGTTGCATGAAGGCAGAGGCCTATGCGATTGGATTTTATTTTTTATATTGTAGTTGCTGTTTCGTCCTCAAAGGGATTTACCCTCCATGGTGTGCCAGCGGCCCATAGTGATCAGACTAATATTAAAGAAATATCTTTTAGCCTGGTCTTGTAGCTGGGTATTATGCCATAATGATAAATACTATGACAAGGGATAGAGTATAATGGACTCGGAGACAAGAAGGCATTTTATCTTGTCTTCAGCGAAGCTGTACCCAGTTTCCTACGTCAAAACTTGTAGAAGAGACTAATGCGCATGCGGATCGGCCATCTCGTTTTATGATCGGGCTGGTTTAAAGACCAAGATCTATTTATTCCTCTGGTCAACACAGATGTAGGTCTATTCAGCCAGTGCTCCTCTGTATTGAGAAACATTTTTTATTCAAGATTGCTCTCCAGGAATCATGGAATCCCAGAATGTTGATAGTTAAGTGCTTATTTAAAAGAATTAGTGGAAACAATTAAGGTAAAAACTGTAGAACAAAGTTACGGAAACTGATTTTTGTTTGGCCGTCCCTTGTTTGTAGAGCACGTGGTCGGCGCGATACACGATCCATGCTAGCCTTCTTTATGAAAGCAAGAATCATTTTGAACAAATTTTGTCATTCTTTTTGGAAGTTTGGATGACTAAAAATCTACTCCACAATGCATTATTAATTTAGTTTATCTTTTCAGATAGCAAAGTAAGTGTTAATTCACTTATAAGTAAAATACCCTATCATAAAGGTTAATGCTGATATGATGGGGTTATATAGGCTAGTTATCCGTAAGACAGCACACTAAAAGTATTCAAGGCTTGGCAAAAATGTGTTTGCTATGACTTTGTATCCTAGCCTAAATATATATATATATATATATATATATATATATATATATATATATATATATATATATATATATATATATATATATATGTAAGTGTTTACATAATAAAAATATGGAATGTTAGTCCATATATATAAAAGTCTAAACTAAAGAGTCAACCAGATTGCTTGCAGGAATGTGATCAGACTAGAGACGCTAAAGATGACGTATACAATAAGTATGTAGGCTAGGATAACATGCCGTCACCTGTAGTCATTCAGTTGTTTATAAACATTAGTCCAAGCTCCCTGCTTGAGACAACTACCCCGACCTATAATTCAAACGGCCTACGTGATCTGTAGCGTGTCTCATTTTGATTGTGTGTTCGTATGAAACTATGTCATTTGTATGTATGTTCATATGTTTGAACTACTGTCTGTTCCTTCAT
>NC_087207.1:24700793-24750523 GCF_015104395.2 Macrobrachium nipponense | reverse complement strand
GTATTGTGTGCTAATTTGCTACACCCTGAAAGCATCAATGCACTCGGTAACAAAAACTTCAAACTCTTAATGCTTGATCAGTCAAAGTTTTTAATTGTTTTTGAGTGGACTGTATTTTGATATGCCCATTATGGAGAGTGTGGCATTCTTAGCAGTGACTGCAGTGTAGGAAATATAGCGTTCCATACCTTTAAAATTATGAATCAACAGAAGTAAAGACTTCATTTGCCTACTATTATAAAATGGGTAATATCATATTTGTGTTGATCTGTATTAAATAATTTATTTAATAATAATTGATAGATATTTTGTATCAGTTTTGTATTCTTCGATATTTCTGTGCAATGGGGTTGCTGTAACGAACGTTGCCACCTCTCTTTCGCGCTCAGTTCACCTCGTGCACTCGGCTAGTTAACTTCTCCCTATGAAGTCTGAAGAAGGGTTCAACGTTTGGAAGCGTAGACTGAAGTTTACGTTAGTGTTTTGCACGTTTAAAGTTGTAAATCCCTAGAATTTATTCATATTTTGGATGCCAGTGTACGAGGGTTCTCTGAAGAGATTGTTTATTGAGTTAGTGTGTGTTCTGGAGGTACCGGGTAAGGACGCTTTGTTTATTTTCACATAACTACTTCAATTCTTGTATGATTTAGTTGTTCATTGTGACTGTATCATGTTGAAGTCATATTCTAACTTTCTGCAGTCATATTATTCATTTTGCGATGCTTTCATCAAGGTACTGATTCGAATTATCCTTCCTTTCAGTTCAAATGTAATAATACACCATCTGACAAGTTTTATATGGAAAGCCAATACATATAGAAAAACTTATATGTTGGTGTCAATTAGAACCCCTATTTTGAAACACACCATACATAAAATTTGAACCGTTCCATGCTGTTTGGGGTAAAACAGATGAAAATGGACACTGACTTCAACCCAGACACGCTGGCAGCGCCATTGTTCGGCATAGCCAGTAATGTGACCAAGATGTCCCCCAAGGCTCAAGAAATGCTCGAATATGAGGACAGCGCTTCAAACACTGGAAATAGCTCCGATGGCGGCGTATCTACCACGTCAAGCGCCGCTGCTCGGAAATTAGAATATGACAAAGCTGTTATTGAAAGAGATATAGAAGAAAAAGCTGCCGAAATTAAGATGAAACAATAAAAAATCAACAACGAAATTAAGCGGATGAAGCTCCAAGAAGAATCATTGAAAATCCAAATGGAACAAGAAAGAATTAAAAGGCAACAAGAACAGGAATTAAACAGAAGCAAATTAGAAGAAGAAGCTGAAGTGCTTAGAAACGAAATGAATAGGATAGCAGAAGTAGTTTTAGAGGCCGGAAGTTGTGCAGACAGTAGAACAGGAAGCATTCTTTGTTTCACGCAGCCTGTCTGGCAGACCGAAAATAGCTTCAAGAAATGTTTTAGTTTAACCAAGAAAGACCATAAATCAAAGCAAGACTTCCTTCTTAGTAAGGGTAGATGTTACAGATGTTTGGTCAAGGGGCACATGGCACCCATTTGCAAGAGCAAGATAAGTTGTGCAATCAGTAAGGCTCTAAACAATTGTACCCTGATGCATCAAGATAACAAAGAGGTCACAGCGAAGAGTAGGAGTTCAGCACCGTCAGGGGATAAAGCGGCTCCTCCTGCTAAGGAAGAAGACCTAACGAGGACCCCATCCACAAAGGAAGAAGCCACCAATGAGGCTGGTATAGAATCCAAGCCTGTAGAAAATGGAAATTCAGCTGTGTCCTGCTTCACACAGGATCATGACAGTAAGGTCGCCCTTCCTTTGTTGCCACTCATTATTGCATGCAAGGGAAATCGGAGGTGTACAGCTTCCTATGTTTGTCTCGATTATTGTTCAACCACTTCTTATATCACCAAGCGCCTACTTCAGGACCTAGGAATTGTGACCTCGTGCTTAGGAAAGAAGCACAATAAGAAAACACTTGCTGGCAATGATCTTAAAGATATCCTGAAATAGTATTTGGCTTACAAGTTCAAGGTTTAAAAGGCAAAGGACTTCTCAGTCTACAGGTGACAGTAGTAGTAGACGACATACCAGCTACGTCTAACGACATGGCTATATCTGCTGACCTCAAGAGATGGCCCTACCTTCATCACGTTAGTCTTGAAGATGCACCCAAAGTAGAAAGAGAGTAAAACTTCTAATTGGGTAGAACTTCTAATTGGGGGAGACAATCCTGCTGCCCATGGGTGCACTGAGATCGTGTCCAGTGAGAATCACGGACCAAATACGGCAATGACTCGGTTTGGCAGTTGGGTAGTCTATGGACCTCTAGAACCCCTTGGAGAAGACACTTGCCCACTGAGGCATCAATTCACTTGACAATGGCAACGAGTAGGCCTATAAACGAATGCTTGAAGGAACACTTCAATCATGACTTTGCTGAGTGCAAAATGGATAGCAAGCTAGAGTATTCATATGAAGATAAGTTCTTTTTGGAAAAGGCGAATGAATCCATTACCTACTTAAACGGACATTACTCCATCGGCTTACCATTTCAGGACGATATCCCGCAGGCAGAGAGTAGGCTTAATTCGCTAATGTGCAAACTTCTGAAGAATGAAAAATTTAGGGCAGACTATACAACATTTGTAGAAGCCATTTTCAGCTAAGGATACACCGAAATAGTACCACCGGATAAACTTAGGAGAAATGATGGAGGGGTATGGTATTTATCGCATCATGGCGTTTACCATCCTATGAAGCCAGACAAGATTAGGGTGGTTTTCGATTGCTCAGGTCGTTTCTTAGGCACCACTCTGAATGATGTCTTGCTACAAGGTCCAGATCTCACAAGTAGCCTCGTCTGAGTCTTGCTGAGATTCCATGTGCCTATCATGGCTGATATAGAAGAAATGTTTTGTCAGGTTCACATTCCTGCATCTGACAGGGATGTCTTAAGATTTCTCTGGTGGCCTGATGGTAACTTGATGAGGGAGCCATTAGAGTGCTGAATGGCTACCCATCCATTTGGAGCGACTTTTTCTCCAAGCTTGGTAAATTTTGTACCCCATAGAACTGCTGATGACCGTCAAGATAAATTCAGCAAAGCAACAAGAAATTCTCTGAAAAGGCATTGCTACATGGATGATTTGCTCAAGTCTGTGGAGACTTCAGAAATAGGTGGTGAGATGGCACTTAATCTCATCCAACTTGCTGCTCTTGGAGGCTTTTGACTGACCAAGTGGATATCTGCCAATCCTGCTGTCTTGGAGAATATACCTGAAGAAGATAGAGCTCCGCTCGTAAAGGAGTTGACCATAAAGCGCCATCTGCCTTCTGAATGAGTGCTCGGCGTTGATTGGTCACTAGAAACCGACACACTTGGGTATCGTCCAAAGCTGAGTCTGGAAGTTCCTACGACTCGAAGAGGAGTTCTGTCGATGGTAGCAGGAACTTACGACCCGATAAGATACGCAGCACCATTCATCCTCCGAGCTAAACAACTTATTCAGCGGTTGTGCAAGAGAGGTCTTGACTGGGATCAACCCATGGAAGAATTAGAATGTTCATTCTGGATGCAGTGGCTGAAGGAGTTACCAGAATTAGCTAAACTTCATGTTCCAAGAGCCTTCTCTCCTGTAAATTTTGGCGCAGTAAAAACATACCAGCTTCATCACTTCTCAGATGCCAACATGGATGGATATGGCACCGTATCCTATCTGAGACTTACCAATGAAACAAATGAAGTGCACAGTACGATAGTCTTTGGCAAAGCTCGTGTCTCGCCTTTGAAACAGATGACAGCACCAAGACTCGAATTAACAGCGGCCGCTGTTGCCGTCAAGATTGATCGGATGCTCAGGAAGGAAATTGATATCCCACTTCTTCCTTCTATCTATTGGACAGATTCTACCTCAGTTCTGAAGTACATCTCGAACGATTGAGCACGTTATCACACATTCGTCGCAAATCGCGTATCCATTATTCGTATGCTTTCAGATCAAATGTTGGCAATATGTGGATACAAAACAAAACCCGGCTGATCTAGCTTCCAGAGGAACTACAATCCAAGAACTGCTAGATAGTCCTATCTGGCTAAGTGGTCCAGCATTTCTGCGTTGTGAGGAATGTCATTGGCCCCTGATGCCAGAATACTTGAAGAACGCACAGTTGGGTAGTGACCCCGAAGTAAAGGCAGAAGCTTTCTGCCTAGTTACTACTACTGAAGCAGCAGAAATGTCCATTCTGGAAAGGTTCTCGTCTCTGGAACTGCTTGTTCGCAAAGTTGCTTGGCTTCGAAGGTTCCCATACAATGTACGAGCAAAACAAAAGGGATTGCCACTAGAATTGTTGCAGAGCTCGAAAACAGCAAAACGACAATCTTCAAAGCCGTTCAAGCAGAAAGCTTCGCATTAGAATTGAAGAAAATCGGAGACACACTGTCAACTCCTGCCAATACCAGAAATTTGCCTCTCACCAGTAAATCTGCAAGACTGAACCCCTTCTTGGCCAAAGATGGGCTACTACGAGTAGGGTGCAGATTGAATAAGAGCCAGATGGAATTTGATGCTAAGCATCAAATCATACTACCTAAGACATCAACCGTATCCAAGCTTTTAGTGAGAAAGATTCATGAAGATTCTGGACATTCTGGTCGAAACTTTGTTCTGTCAAAATTACGACAAAAATACTGGATCATTGGAGAAGGTGCCCTAGTAAGGAGCATTACTTCAAAGTGCGTTATCTGCAAACGCTTGTCAGCTCGACCAATGAATCAGAAAATGTCTGAACTTCCAGCCGATCAGGTCACTCCTGGTAAACCTCCATTCACAAGTACAGGCGTCGAATGCTTTGGGCCCTTCGTGATAAAGAGAGGACGTGTCGAGCACAAGCGCTACAGCGTTAAATTCATGTGCCTTACATCTCGTGCTGTTCACTTGGAAGTGATGGATGCGATGGACACAGACACATTCGTGAACGCATCGCATAGATTCTTATCCCGACAAAATTCTTCGTTCCAACAATGGTAGTAACTTCATTGGGGCAGAGCACGAGCTACGGATGGAGTTCGAGAAGATAGTTAATAAGCAAGTTGTGGCCGAGTTATCTACTAAGGGTGTCACATGGATCTTTAACCCTCCGTATGCGTCCCACTTTGGGGGCATATGGGAGCGCCAGATAAGGTCAGTGCGTAGCATTCTTGGCGCACTCCTTCAACATCAGGTACTCAATGAAGACAACCTTCGGACACTGCTGTGCGAGGTTGAAGCAATTTTAAACAGCAGACCCCTCACTAGATCATCAGAGGATCCCCATGATCTAGAGCCCATTACTCCAGCTCACATCTTGACATTGAAGGGATCAGTTACATCTCCAGGAGTATTCCAATGGCAAGACTTGTACGTTAAGCAAAAATGGCGCCAGGTGCAGTATCTTGCTGACCAGTTTTGGATTCGTTGGCGCAGAGAATACCTTCCTTTGTTGCAGGAGCGACAGCGATGGAACTCAAAACGACACAATCTCGCCATCAATGACGTAGTTCTGGTGTTGGACAAAGACACTCCCCGAGGTTCTTGGTCTTTGGGCAAAGTACTGGAGGTGGTGAAGTTTCAGAGCTGGCTAGTGAGAAAGGCTAGAATCAAAACCAAATCCGGAGAATACTTGCGACCTATTTCAAAGTAATGCTGTCTTCTGGAAAGTGAGTGCAGTGAAAGCGTGATCGATAACTCAAGTGATATGTGATCTATAAAGTAGTCATTATACAGTACTCTATTGATCAGGAGTTCGTGCATTCTAATTAAAGGAAAGTTTTAGTTTTAATTCAGTTATCAGTGCTTTATATTTCCCAGTGATGAGTAATCAAACCAGTTGATTAGTGGTGGGTGTAGGAAATATAGCACTCCATACCTTTAAAATTATGAATCAACAGAAGTAAAGATTTCATTTGCCTACTATTATAAAATGGGTAACATCATATTTGTGTTGATCTGTATTAAATCATTTATGTAATAATAATTGATAGATATTTTGTATCGGTTTTGTATTCTTCGATATTTCTGTGCAATGGGATTGCTGTAACGAACGTTGCCACCTCTCTTTCACGCTCAGTTCACCTCGTGCACTCGGCAAGTTAACTTCTCCCTATCAAGTTTGAAGGGTTCAACGTTTGGAAGCGTAGATTGAAGTTTACGTTAGTGTTTTGTACGTTTAAAGTTGTAAATCCCTAGAATTGTACGAGGCTTCTCTGAAGAGATTGTTTATTGAGTTAGTGTGTGTTCTGGAGGTACCGGGTAAGGACACTTTGTTTAT
Organism: Macrobrachium nipponense; assembly: GCF_015104395.2. Taxonomy (NCBI): domain Eukaryota; kingdom Metazoa; phylum Arthropoda; class Malacostraca; order Decapoda; family Palaemonidae; genus Macrobrachium; species Macrobrachium nipponense. Next base: position 24,744,232 of record NC_087207.1, on the reverse strand, counting down.
TTCTCATAACTACTTGAATTATTGTATGATTTAGTTGTTCATTGTGACTGTATCATGTTGATGTCATATTCTAACTTTCTGCAGTCATATTATTCATTTTGCGATGCTTTCATCAAGGTACTGATTTGAATTATCCTTCCTTTCAGTTCAAATGTAATAATACACCGTCTGACAAGTTTTATATGGCGAGCCAATAAAGAAAAACTTATATGTTGGTGTCAATTAGAACCCCTATTTTGAAACACCCTACATGCAGCATTGCAGGTCATACTTGAGTTGTGTGTCACGTTGTTGACAGTGTGTATGGTCCCACCTCGCCCTAAGAGGATGAGGAAGATGTTGACCCTTAAACAAATATTGGAAATTGTTGAGAGTATGGAGCAGGGTTGGATCCAAGTATATGGCAGTGCCCAGTCATCGTAAGCAAGACAGTGCACACTGGTAAGTGAGAGAGTACAAAGCATATTCAGTGTTTGCAGCTGCAAATGAAAAATGTATAGCCTACTGAACTAAGTGTTGATTACAAGAGAAAAGGGGGTTACATTTCTTGTTTTTCAGTGCATTTATGGAGTTTATTTTCTTCAGATTTGGGAAAATAAGGTAGATAATTACTTTTTGCATAACATTTTCAGTTTAAAGTGTGATGGTGGTTGTTTATAAGCATATTTAGTGTTTACCACTATGTAGTAATGACAATTTTAGGTGAGGAAGGGTAGGGAGTTGCCCTTGCAACCAAATAGATTTTTTTACTCACCGTTATCCGGATTTCAGCATTATCTGATGGGCCCTTGTCTCTATTAATCCAGATAATTGAGGGACCACTTAGTAATTAATTAGCTGCAAACAAACCACATGGATGGCTTAAAAAAAATGGGTGGGCCCTTCAGCTATAAAGCATGCAAGAGTGTAGGATGAGGCAAACTGAATGTGGTCAGGAGTACTTTTTATGCCAGTGATCATGCACCCTCTATTCTATCATCTGGCATTAATAATATCTAGTCATTGTGTGTAGGGTAATTATAGAATGGAATTATAGTGCCCTCAGCATCCAAAGATATCACAAGAATTTCAAGTATTACATCACACTCCAGAGATATTTGAAAACTGCCTTGGGGCTGAATGTGAAACCTTTGTGTTCACAAATAACTGGAAATTATTTGACGTCAAATAGCAAGGCTTGGATTGTCAGTGTATTGAGTGTATTGATAACTAAAAATCAGATGGAAAAAGTGTTTGTCAAGACAGCAGAAGCCTGTCATTAAAACAAGAACCGTGCTGTCAAGAATAACTTCCAAAGCCTTCCACCTTTTATTTCAAGGGCATTCTTCGGACTGTCAGCATACTCCTCCCCTTGACAGGACAAACTTTATCCAAACCAGGACCTAAAAGCCATCTTATACTTAAAAGGGTTCTAATATTTGATAACCTACAGACAGCTATGCATAGTGTATTCTTTGCAGGTGAGGATGAAGGTGACAAGAAGGTTAGTGTGCCAAACCTAACAATCTACAGGAGTTCTGGAAGTGTTTGAAGGTAATGGGATCCTGGTATTTCCAAGAGGCTTCTAAGATTTGCCACTATAATATATTATAGTACGTACATGGATAATCCAAAATTACTCGAGAACACACAAACTATGACATGATAGATGCTCCTTGCAACCTTTTATGTTATTCACTGGTTTAAGAGGAAATGTTTCATTTGGTGAACACAGCAAGACAAGGGATTGCATTCATTTATGAATACTTAAGATTAATAAAATTCATAATTTCTATTATCTAGTAATAAGACAGAGCAATTACCTCTGTTGATGTAGGCACCCGTACATACATAATGAGATGTTGACCACCAAATATTATTGGAGGATTTTTGGGAATTAATTTAATTCCTCCAGGAGGATCCACTTCAAAACTGATCTTCACATCCTGCGCAGATTCTTGTAGCATCGATCTCACTAACCCCATCACCTATGAACAAATAAATTACAAATAACATAACGGAGTTTTGTTTCATCATCCAAAGAAGACTACTATGAGATTCAGGGCCTCTGTAACACGGTTTTTTCGCAATAACTTTTTATCTATGCATTTCATAAATATAACGCTTATTCAGAATACATATTATATCTACACATAAATTTTGACTGTATTCTGCATTACGTAGGTTGAATAAATTTGGTACTTACAATGTAAAAGTGACTTATTTTGAAGACGGGCCAACTTACTCAGAGAAAAGGTTTCGAACGCACTCGTTACGTAACTTATGACAGCATTTCTTCCCTCTTTCTCGATGGATGATTGGCTATACGTAACGAAGGCTATACCTCTGGCAACAATGACATACAAATTTAAATACAAGCAAAGCAGTACACCTTTATGAACTCTGGAACCTCTCCACTGATAATTGTCATAATGAACAAACCAACAAAATATGTTAATAAATACAAAAACACTTCGATTATCAGTCTAACTCCCAAAATAGGTTTCCTAAGAAATTACAGTCTACTTTATGGGTCACAATCAGATTGACAAGATGTAGGGAATAGTTGGTAATTTTCAAAAACATAGTAGACAAGCTTGATTTGATAGCTGCTATATCCATTGTCAAGCAATTTATATTTATTGGCTATCTACCTATTTACTGAAAAAAAATAGCCGGTACCGTATATTGGCTTTAAACCTTCACCAATAATTATCGTCAGAATGATAACCACGAGGCTCCACCCACTTTCGCCTCGTTATAATTCAGGATAACACTGAAGGCTACCATGGGCATTGTTGGATTAGAAAATTTAATTTCTGGCTATAAAAACTAATTTCTCGAGTAGTTGTAAGAAGTGCTAAATGATCCTCAAGGATCCCAGCAGTTGGCCTAAACGTTTAATTCATGTATATTACTGCTATACTGCTGCGGCACTACTGCTATAGTAGTATTACTACGCTAGCACAGATACCCCACCCACATCTATGTATTGTTCCGCCATTCATAAAGTCTTTGGGTTTCAGAACCAATGGAGTTTCTGTCTAGTGGATGGGCGGGGGGCAACATTTCGTCAAAGGTGTTTGTTTACCTTGCTTACGTAATGAATGTTTTTCGACTCTTGGCTCGTAATCATGGCCATGGCGTCGGCTAGATCATTTTTACTCTATAAAAATTTAAAACTATCAGGTTTAGGTTATTGATAATGCTGACAAAATTTGTGTGTGGTTGTAAAAAGGGATTTTGACGGAGGAAAAATCTATTTCTGGGTGATTGGCTCGTGTCGCCCTATGAAAGATCCTTAATATCATTCTTTCTAGGTAAAATTAACCTAAAATTACCAGAGAAAAACAAAATTAAGAAAATGTCAGTAAAACTGACTCGCTCACTCTTAAAAAGAAGTGTCGGTATGATAATAGGGGCGAGTGTGGAACACTACCACGAGACAATCACCAATTAGAACTTCCAATCAGAATCCCCCCAAGAGAGAGCCGATACCAACGGGCGATGCAGCCTCTACTACTACTACTAGAGGACGCCACGGACAGCAGCGCCCCTAGCGGACATCCTTATCTAAAAACAACTAAAACATCTTGTCCTGCAAGGGTGGGGAACAAACCATAAAGGGGGGGTGGGGGGTTTCATAGGGCGACACGAGCCAATCACCCAGAAATAGATTTTTCCTCCGTCAAAATCCCTTTTCTGGGCTCAGCTCGTGTCGGCCTATGAAAGAGTACCAGAGAAACAGACAAGATGGGAAAAAAGGAACAATGAAAAAACAGTGTAAAATGATGGATATAATATAAGTAAATCAATTACAGCATACAAACTAAGCACTTAAACTAACTTATACTAAACAGTAAAACAATAGAGCGTTAGTAATCTTAAAGTACTTAAATGGTAATTACAGTAAATTACAGTGATGCATGTAATACAAGAAAAAGGGATTTACTTAACAAATTTACAAAATATACAAACTCATTGTGTCCTACCCTAAGCCTAAAATAAGGGTAGGTACACTGAAGTCCATCATTAATACAGGTATTGCAAAATATATACAAACACATTGTGTCCTACCCTAGCATAAAAATAAGGGTAGGTACACTGAAGTTCATCATTAAATACAAAATGGTGAATATAATAACAAACACATTGTGTCCTACCCTAGCATAAAAAATAAGGGTAGGTACACTGAAGTACATTATTAGTACAAGTGTGGATGTCCCTAGCAAAAAAATAAGGGACAATCCACTATATGATTCAACGGCTAAGGCTATGATATTCGAGTAGCCTGGCGGTAGGGTGAGGCATGTTGGATGATGTAGGTAGAAAGGTGAGACCTGGATCTATACTACAACTACTAAACAGTATCAGGAGAAACAATGTTTCCCGCTGCTACTGCTGAAAACTTTAAAGATTCTAAGGAAGGACTTTAAATAATGCCGTTTAAAGACTGTCGGGATCTCCATCCAGTATACTTTTTAAGATCCTCAAAGTTCATATGTTGAAAATAATTAATTGAGGTGGCTACTCCCGTGATATCATGTGCTTTTGGGAATGACTCAGGGTTGGCTTGTTTAATGAAGTAAAGGATTTGTTGTCTAATACCTTTTACTGACAAAGTACCACCTTTTTTCTCTCATGAAGAGAGCACCTGAGGATCTTGAAGAAGTACGAGATAGAAAGGCTCTAAGAGTTAATACTGGGCAGAGAGAAGGATCCTGTGGAAGTGGGATAACCTTCCAAGGAGCCCACCTTGCAAGAGGATCCTCATTTTTGGCTTAAAAAGCTTACGATCCGGAGCAAGTAGAACTTCTCCTGATGGGAGGAATTCCACATGACCCGCATCCCTGGATAGAGCCGACAGTTCTGAAATTCTGGCTCCTGGAGGCTTAGGCTTGCTTAATAAGAATAATGTCTTCCTCAGGAGCATTATGAATGTACAGGATGAGTTGTCAGTATCTGAAGCTAGTTTGAGGACGTCATTCAAGAACCATGAAACTGTAGTAGGCCTCTGAGAAGGTCTAAGTCTAGCACAGGCTTTAGAGATAGATGTTGAAATAAGATTCAGTCAGATCTATCTGAAAACCTACTTGAAAGATTTTCTTCAAAGCCGATTTATGAGTGGTAATCGTGCTAGCTGCTAAACCTTTTCAAACAAGGATCTGAAAAAGGATATAACCAAATTAACTGTCATGGTTGTAGTGTTCGATTCTCTCAAGAAAGATGCTAATTTTTTAACAGCTGAGTCATATTGTCTAATGGGTTGACTCTCTCTTATCTGATTCTAGGAAGAGAATATTCTGTGGATCAATATCAGCATCTTTATTAGCCGCAAACTTCATGAAGTCCATAAAGTAGGGTCTGGAGAATTCCTGAGGAAGCGAACACAGTCCTCATTTGTACTGATTGTGATAGCTTGGGATTGGGATCCGTTGAGGTCGGAGACCCAATTCCAGAAGAAGAGGATACCAGTTGCTCTTGGGCCAGTCCGGTGCAATCAGAGCTGCTATCCCTTTGAAAGACCTTAGTTTGCTTAGGACTTTTCAAGAGAAGATTCACTGGAGGAAAAATATAAATTCTCCTCCACTGATTCCAATCCAACGACAGGGCGTCCGTGGCATAAGCCAGAGGGTCCAGGTTGGGGGCCACATAGCAAGGAAGCTTGTGGTTCGCTTGTGAGGCGAAGAGATCCACTTGGAGACCTGGGACTCTCCGGCTTACCCACTGGAATGACCCGTCGTCCCAGAGCCACTCTGATTCCAGAGGAACTGACCGGGACAGGCGTCTGCTATCACATTCCTTACTCCTGCCAGGTGAGTGGCAGACAGATGCCATTTGTGCTTGTTTGCTAATGCAAAGATGGCTATCATGACATGATTCACATGCTTGGATTTGGACCCTCCTCTGTTGATGCATGAACTACCACTGCACTGTCCAAAACTAGCCTTAGATGAGACTTCTTCGGAAGCAGTCTCTTCAGAGTAAGAAAATACTGCCATTGCTTCCAACACGTTTATGTGGAGCTGGCGAAATTGAACTGACCAAGTCCCCTGAACCTGTTTGAACTGAGAGTATCCCCCCCACCCGGACAGGGATGCATCCGTGTGAATGGTTAACACTGGGAGGGGATATTGAAGGGGTACTTTCTTGGCTAAGTTCTTTACTTTTGACCAAGGCCGTAGTTGGTTGCGGAGGATCTGTGGGATTACTGACAACTTGTCTCGATATTTGGAGTTTGCTCTTGACCGCCAAATTCGATTTATATCTTTCAACTTTGCTTTCAGAAGGATATCTGTTACCGAAGCAAACTGAAGAGACCCTAGGATTCTCTCCTGGTTTCTTCTTGACGTTTTGCGTTGCATTTGAGAAATTGCCTGACAGATTTTGCTATTTCCTTCCGTTTGGCCACTGGAATTGACAGATTGTGGGAAGACAAATCCCATTGGATTCCTAGCCACTGAAAACGAGATTCCGGAGTAAGTCTGGATTTCGTTTTGTTTATACTGGAACCCCAGATGTTCCAGAAAGTGAACTACCTTTTTGGTGGCTTTGAGACATTCCTCGACTGTTGGTGCCCAGATCACCAATCGTCGAGGTATGCTGCTACCATAATTCCCTGAGCTCTCAATTGTTGAACAACCACTTCTGCTATTTTCGTGAATACCCTGGGGGCTACATTCAGACCGAAGGGCATCACTTTGAATGAGAATGTTTGATTTCCTAGCCTGAATCCTAGGAATGGGCGGAAGTGCCTGGCTATAGGGATATGATAGTATGCGTCTGTAAGATCGATGGAGCATGTGACGGCTCCACGCGGAAGTAAGGTCCTTACTTGCGAGAGGGTAAGCATCTTGAACTTGTCGCAACGAATGGAAAGAGTTTAGCTTTGACAAGTTCTAAGGATTAAACCCTTTTTTTTTTGTTGATCCTTTCTTTGGCACGACGCTGAATAAGCGACCTTGAAATTTTAGATGCTTGACTCTCGCAATAGCTCCTTTCTGAAGGAGTTCTTCCGCGTAATCTGTCAATTCCTTTGACGGTATCTGGTGGAATGATTTGATTGGAGGAGGATCTTTGATCCAACTCCAGCCCAATCCTTTGGACACTATGCTCTGTGCCCAATTGCTGAACCCCCACCTGTGGCGGAAGAGGAACAGCCTCCCTCCTACCTGGGAGCCTCATTGTTGATGGGCGGGTTGGCCACCACGCCCTCCTCTGAACTGCCTGCTCCTTGTACCCCTTCCTGCGCCACGCTGACGAAAGTAACCTCTCGCCCTCCCCCCTCTCGGCTGATTGTAGCCTTGAGCCTCATATGCAGGGTTGACGGCCGGCGAGATGGCGTAGGAGGTGGATGGCTGAGATTGAGGGGGCAACAGGAGGATAGGTGATTCTGCTTTGAACCAGCAGGTTGTCCTTGTTGGGTAACCGGGACCGCCTGCACAAATTGCTGCTGTTGCTGGAGTTTTTTATATGGCTGGAACCTCTTACCAGCCTTCTTTCGGTTTCTTACCAGCAGTGATGGGGGGTGGGGGGCTTAGGTTCAGCAGCTGGGCCCTGTATGCCTGGTGGGGGGAACTACTTTCTCGCTGGGCCTTGGTGCCCAGCTGTTGATCCAACTAAATAAGTCAGCTCTTTTTCCTTTCACTAAAACTTTTCATCCTTCTGCTTCCTCCCCCTAAAAGGTACAGATTTTATGTTGATGACTTTTGGATTGATTTTGGACATGATTTGGACTTATTCATTGGATTTGGTGGAGGGTGAGGATGGTTGGCATGCCACCTCACCCGTAGAACTCGAGTACCTAACGTGGTCGAGCGGAGGGGAAAGAAAGTTTATATGTCAAACCCTGCTCTTAGTGCTGGGTCTGATCTCGACGGACATCATGACGCCTTAAGCACTGAGGGTGGGGTGTATATCTGGGTGGTACCCCTAGGGCAGCCCTGTATGGGATAACACTGTCCTCTAAATGTGGCTCCATGGTGGGTGGGGGGTTGGGCTACCTGGACGAATCATAAATCCTTCGTCTTATGGCGACATCAATTAGACCTTCGTTGACGACCTTAGGCAAGGATAAGGACAAGGAAAAACCTGGTAATTCCTCCATCGTAACTTTGGAGCCTTTTTATCAAATGAGCTCCTTGTTTACAAACATTCTGCATGTGAAACCAGTCCCTTTGGACTGGAATTATGACACAATATTTAAGGAATTTTTGTAAATTTGGAACCATCAAAGAATTAAGGAATAAACTTGGCAAAAATTTTGGTTATTTTGAATTCTGGATAATTTTCAACAATGAATCAGAAGCTCACAGAGCGTTTAGAGAATTTAGGTCGGATTCTATGAGTGTTGGACTTGTGGAGACAGAAGAGGTCCCTAGGTATCTTGACATTTATAAACCACCAAATGAAATAAAGATGCTAGTAGAATAAGTAAAATATCCAGATCACCAGACCCAGCTAAGTGGTTAATTATCACCACACATGGTGAGAGAGGCAACCTCTTCAAGGTGAAAAGGTTGGTAAGCCAGAAGATCGGCACGTTGGGAGCCCAGAAGTAACTCGCTTTGGGCGTAATAGTTTTTTTAGTCCATACCAAGACAGATGTTCAATCGATAATGCTCTTGAATTTGAAGCTTGATCCTGAGGGTATGGTAAAAGAGGTAAAACCTCATTATAATTTAGTTACGCGAAGGGTGTTATCTTCAATGAAGATAACTACATGAAAATGGATGAGGAGGAAATTTTGGAAATGTGTCCAGACTTGGTTTGGAAGGTTTTTAAAGTGCCCCGCTCATCAATGCTTATTTAACTTTTATAAATTCTTTCCTGCCATCTGAAATTATTCTTGACTGTGAAATCATGAAAGTTCGTCCTTATAGACCGAGAGTGCTCCAGTGCTTTAAATGTTTTGGTTTTGGACACTCCTCTAATGTTGTACAGAAATAAACTCTGTGAATCGTGTGGCCAGCCTGAGCACGACGAATGTTCTGGACCGGTAATTTGCATAAACTGCAAGGGTGAACATCGAGCCCGTGATAAGAAATGTAGTGAATTCAAAAAAGAACAAGAGGCATTACTAAAATCTATTGCTGAACATATCAGTGTTGGACAGGCCAAAAAGCTGTTGGGCAGGAAATCCTATTCGGATGCCTTGAAGGCACAACAGTTGAATACTGCTGCTTCTAGTGCCCCTTCTGGTGGGGCTCCCCGGTGCCCCGCTGGTGGGGTTTTTTTTTCCCACCCCCTCTAGTGGGGCACCCGTGCCCCCCCTGTTGGGGCTTCCCGTGCCTCCCCTGGTGGGGCCTCCCATGCCTCCCCTGGTGGGGCCTCCCATGCCTCCCCTGGTGGGGCCTCCCATGCCTCCCCTGGTGGGGCCTCCCATGCCTCCCCTGGTGGGGCCTCGCGTGGCTCCTCTGGTGGGGCTTCCCATGCCCCCCCTGGTGGGGTTTCCCATGTTGCAGAGAGACTGGTTAAGCCAGGGGACCCTGTTGATTCTAGGGTTCAAGCCAGATCTCAGTATGATGACGACTTCTCTGTATTAGGGACATTGCCAGACATTGAGCCCTCACCTGATCCTGACATTACAGTGCACCGTGGAGATGACGGTCGGGAGATGGAGGCCCTCCTTATTCGTCAGAAGAGGTCCCTTTCTCCCTCTTCGCCTCATTCACGGTCATTCAGATATCAAAGAAAAAACAAAAGCAAAACTGAAAGGGCAAGTGAAGGCCCTTCGTCAAAAAGATCTGTAACACCTAGATCTAGATCAAGTAGTACTGGTAAAGCTGATAAGATATCTCTCACCAGGACACAGATTCCTAAATTAGTAGAGAATTTTAAGATCCCCTCCTCTAAATAATGGCTCTCATGCAGTGGCACATCAGTGGACGTGATACCCAAATAGAGAGCAAGTTCGGGTTCTGTTTAGGGAACATGATTTATCTGCGATGTGTCTACAAGAGACAAAGCTGGGAGAGCACACACCCAATGTGGGTTTTAATTATTCATTTCACAGGTCTTCACCCCTGATAGGTGTACGTGCTCAGGGAGGCACAGGCATCATAGTCCGCAAGTCTGTTAATCACAGGGTTGTTCAATTGAACACTGTGTTGCAGGCTTGTGCAGTCCAAATTTTTAATTTATAAATGGATCACAATTTGCTCTCTCTACCTTGATCCATCATTAGAAAGTAGATTGCAGGATGCTCAGGGTAATCCCCGCCATCTAGAATTAAACGACCTACAGACACTGATAGACCAGCTTCCTAAACCCTTCATTCTGATGGGGGATTTTAATGCCAAGCACCCTCTGGGAGAGCCAAACTGCGACCGGTGGGGTTTAATAATAGAACAGCTGCTTGACTTGAATGACATCACTTTAATGAATGAGGTTTCCCCTACAAGACATGATGTTTTTCATAATACTGATTCAGCCATTGACTCACTATTTGCTCTTCGTCTTTGAGGTTAGATTACCAGTGGGGTAGTAGACCAGAATGATCATGGCAGTTTGAATCATTGGGCCCATTCACTTAAAGTTTATGAAAAATATTCCATCTCCATGTTTACCAAAATGGAAGGTAGGGGAGGCTGACTGGGGATTATTAAAAAAATCTACTGAAGTTGATCAAGATATAAAAGATTTTCAGAGAAAAACAACATCCGCTTATGAGTATTTAATAATCAGTTATTATTGCTGGTGTGCCATGCTGTCTATTCCTCGAACTTCTGGTAAGCCTCGTCGTCCTCTAGTACCTTGGTGGTGTGATGCATGCGCCTTGAGCCGAAAGATAACAAGAACTTGCTACAAGAGATATCGTAGATATCCTTGCTTGGTAAATAAAATTATCTATAAAAGAGCTCTTGCTAAGCAAAAGAAAACATTTAAGCAGGCAAAGAGGGAATCGTTTATCAGATATATAAATGAATTAAAATATGACTCGCCGATGTCATTAGTCTGGAACAGAATCCGAAAGCTGCAAGGGAAATTTTCTCCACCTCCCTTGCCTATATTGAAAATTGATGGCTTCCTCATATCTGATTCTGGAGAAGTTTGCAGAACCTTTGGTAAGGCATTTCTCCAGTATATCTAGTGCCCTACATTACTCTCCTGCATTCAGGAATATTAGGGACGGTACCACGTTGTTCCTGCTGTAGTTTAAATTCAGAGTCGTATAATCTTCCTTTCACCATGAAAGAATTAGATCATGCAATCTCGTTATCTTCCCCAACATCTCCTGGGGAAGATGATATACTGTACTCAATGATTTTTAATCTGCCTAGAAGTACAAAACAATTTCTTTTAGACATTTTAAACAGTTTTTGGCTTTCAGGAACTTCACCAGAGTCTTGGAAGATATAGATTATTGTACCTGTTTTAAAACCTTTTAAAGATTCCTTCCTTCCTAAGAACTATAGGCCAATTGCTCTAACCAGCTGTGTTAGCAAGATTTATGAGAGGATGGTCAATTGCTCGACTTGTGTGGTATTTTGGATTCAAAGAATCTTTTATCTAATCGGCAGTTTGGCTTTAGGAAAAATAGAAGTACTTCTGACCCTTTGATGTTCCTTACTCGGGAGATACAGAATGCTTTTGCTGTGCAAAACCAGACTGTTGCAGTGTTCTTTGACCTAGAAAAAGCCTACGACACGACCTGGCGAGGGGGTATCCTTTTGCAACTTGTAGAGTGGGGTGTTGTGGGTAATTTATTCTATTGTCTGAAAGATTTTTTGTCAGAACGTTACCTGAAAGTAAGAGTGGGCTCTTACATTTCTTCTGCTTACCCTCAGGAAGAAGGGTTACCTCAGGGAAGCGTTCTTAGTCCAACACTCTTTAATGTAGCTGTCAACGGTCTACTAGAACAAGTTCCTGTCGGGGTGCATGGTCTGGCCTTTGCTGATGATTATGCAATAATCTGTAGTAAGTCCACACCGCTGTTGAAGCTTGTCAAATGATCCAGACTGCTATTAATGCTTCAACATCATGGGCCAGTGCTAAAGGGTTCAAATTTTTCACCAGAAAAAACCAAAACTATACGATTTTGTCGATTAAGAAGAGTGGAAGAGATCCCTACGTTGTTTTTAAAAAAAACGATTCGATTTTTATCCTTATGAAGATAGCATTAAGTATCTAGGTGTTACATTTGATAAAAATTAACTTTTACTCAACATGTTAATGAAGTTGTATGTAACGTGAAGCTTCGACTTAATATTCTTAAAGTTGTATCTAATTTTAACTGGGGGGCATATCGAATTACCCTTTTGAGGATGTACCAGTGTGTTATGCCTAAGCAAAATTGATTATGGTTGCCAAGTTTATGGTTGTGTGTGCAAGACAACACTGCAGAAATTAGATGTTGTCCATAATATGGCTTTACGTATTTGTACGGGAGCCTATAGAACTTCACCAGTAGAAAGCCTATATGTTGAGTCCGGTTGTCCCCCACTATTTATCCGTAGGGAGGAATTAGGCTTAAGAGTCATATCAAGAATACTTACGTCAAAGCTAAACCCTAACTATAAGTACGTTAGAGAACCAACTGACAGAGCCCCAAATAGACCTAGATTGCCAAAGCCGCTTGAAGTTAGACTAGCCAGCTCTGCCAGGGAGGTGGGATTACTACCCCCTGCAGTAGCTGAAATTTCGCCCTCAAAGTTTCCTCCTTGGAATAGGCCACACATAGAAATCTGCCCAATTAGGGAAAGCAGGTGCAACAGTTCTGATGATCAGTTGAGGGCAAGTTTCTTGGATCATGCTTCTGAACATGGTGATTCTCATCATATATATACTGATGCTCGAAGGGTTCTGATGGTGTTGGTTGCTCTGTAGTGACTAGTGATAATATAATTAAAAAGAAACTTCCATCTAAATCCTCTGTTTTTACAGCTGAACTGCTGGCAGTTTTGACTGCTCTTAAATATGTTTTTTATAGTTCTTGTACTAACAAGGTTTTTACCATTTTTACTGACTCTTTGAGTGTTTTATCTTCTCTCAAAAGCCTAGTCTCTTGCCACCCTTTAGTGCAAGAAGTACAAGATTGGTTTTATCTTTTAATTAATAGAAGAGGATTTTCTGTTAGGTTTTGTTGGGCTCCGTCCATGTTGGAATTGTTGGGAATTAGCGAGCCGACGCTGCTGCTAAGGCTGCAACTAGGCTTAGGCACATTTCCAACATGGGCGTCCCTGTTTCCGATTTTAAAAGTACCATTCGATTTTATTGTAGAGACCAGTGGCAGGCCCACTGGTCTACTTTAGATAATAATCTTAAATTAAAGTCGATTAGGCCTTCTGTTCATCCTTGGCCTCATAGCCGGATGGATAGAAGGTCTGAGATAGTTTTAGCTAGATTACGTATTGGCCACACTAAATATACTCACGGGTATCTAATGATGAGTGGAGGCGGATAGGCAGGTTCCTCGTATGTTTCCACCTTGTCATGTGGATTTGACTGTGGTGCATATTTTGGTGGAGTGCCCTCATTTTGAAAACAAACGTAGAGCTTGTTTGCTGGCAAATAAGTCTCTTGGCGATATTTTAGGTGAAGGTGCTCAGGCAGAGCAAATTATGACATTTTTAAAAAATATTGGTCTTTTTTATGAATTTTAATTTTTCTCTTAATTGTTTTAGGCTTCTTGTTTGGTTTTTATGAATGAATGATTTGTATGTTAATCGGTTGTGTGTATGTTTGTTTGTACGACAGTGACTTTTATTCCTAAAGATATATATCGCTGAATGGCCCCTCGGCTCCGGCGCTTGGCTATGTGCCAAAAATTTTATAATCTAATCTAATCTTACCAGCAGTGGGAACGGACTCCTGTTTCCTCTTTGAGGAAATACCCCACCTAGCCCTAAAGGCTCTGGTTGAGCCTAGCAGCTTCGTGGTGTACTTCGTTAACCGCGGACTCTGGGAAGAGATCCGCTCCCCACATGCTAGAGGCCAAGAGCCTATTCGGCTCATGCCTAATGGTACACTCTTGTAGGACATGCTTTCGGCAGTTTCCTCCTAGCCTGGAAGAAGTCAAAAGCATCCGTTAGAACCGTCTGGAACTGAGATTTCGCCAGAATCTTGAACAGCGGTTCCGTAGCATAAGAGAGGGCAGCCATTCCGTGATTTTAAGGGAATTGAGGGACCTGCCAAACCTGGTTCGCGCATCAAACTCTGCCTGGATTAGGGAATCCGGCAGCCTTGGTAGTTTCTCGCCGAACTGGTCCATGACGCAGTCCGGTTTGAGCTTACCAAGCGTGAATGTAGCTGGCAAGTTCTCCCACAATTCTCCAAAAGCCGGGAAGAGCGGAGAAGTAGACTCCGCCTCCCTCAACTGTGGGATGGGCTCATCCTTGAGGACTGCCTGAAGAGACTTCTCCACTAATTTTCGTGGCGAACGGAAGAGAAACCTCCTCTTCCGTCGCGAAAATAGTGAAGGGACTCTTGTAGGCCTGGAGTTTGGTGTTCGTACACTCCCAGTCCTCAAGGCAGTGAACCCATTCCCGCTGAGCATGATCTCTACTATATAGGACCGACTCCTTAGAGATCTTGTCTTCCCGTCAGTCAGCCGTTGGCGTCAGCCTAGCATAACCGATGAAAGGCTGCGTCAGACCCGGAGGGTAAAACTCGAAGTCCTCAATCCTTCGAGTTCCACACTCCGGAATAGAGATCATCCCATCCTTGAACGGAGCGTAGGCAGCTACTCTCCATGGGTTCTCCATAGAGAAAGCTGGCAAAGAGTCATATGGCGGGAGCTGAAGAATCCCAGTGCTTGACGCTGGGGAGACTGGAGGAGAACCTGAGATAGCCCAGCTACTCGGTCCTCATTTTTCTCTCATCCTGTTAGAGAGATCTTGAATTGATTGGCCTGACTGAGACAGAGTGTTTTTGACAACTGTGCAAACATCTGCTCGTCACCGTGTCCCCAGGCGGAGACTTGCGAGCCAACCATCTCGCCCACCTGTTGCATCACCACTGCTGAGAAAGCAGAGGGTATCAAAGGTGCTAGGACCTGCTACCCCTACCGGCGTAGCCGGAGTGGAAGCGGTGGGGGCGGGAGAAGGCACTGGCTCGGCGGGAGCGCGAGCCTTCTCCTTCGAAGCCTTGCTTCTGGAGCTCTTTGGGTGAGAAGAGCTCGGCTTTGCTTTCACCAGCATCGGCGTAGGAAGTCGACGACTTCCTAGCCGAAGAAAGACGAAGACGACTTCTTCGAAGTTGTCTTGGCCAGAGTCTTCGGTTCTCTCTGTCCCTTCACCTTTGCGGGTACAGAGAGAGCGGGAGAGAGCGGGTAGGGATCTCAGATCCCACAAAGCCTTGGAATGAAGCACTAGAGAGGGGACAGGAGAAGATCCAGAAGCACCCAAGGAAAGACCTTGGGCGCCCGACACACCTACCTCAACCAACAAATCCTCCACCCCTACCGCCATAGGTTCGATGTTCAGGGTCCAGGGCAGCGACGTCCGGGACCGACTCCTGGGAGGCTACGACCCCAAAGGATTGCTGGAGGTCTTGCTGGATGGAGGCTATCAGCGGGGCAGCGGACAAGGGGTCAAACCGTAACCGGTCGAACTTGCCCGCAGGGGCGAAAATCTGGACGGCCAGCTTCTTATCCAGAATGTAGGGCTGGCCTTTGGCGGCGTTCTTCCCGAAGCCGCCCACCCACGCTTTCAGGGTGGCGAGGGCGACTTCCCTCACACCAGTAGCCTGAAAGAAAGGCGAGATTAGCTTCCAATGTTGGAACGGGGTTAACAAACTTATGACTAAGGGTTGTTAGTAAAATGATAAGTAAGCCTATAACGGACTTTACCCTCCCATCTCCCAGCTGACCGACCAGGTCGTAGCAGATGGCGCAGGCTCAGGGGTGCCAGACGATCATCTCGTTGTAAGACGTGGCACAAGGGGGCGTGGACCTACACTCATCGTGTCCACAGGGGTCGAACAGCGTCGCGTTACACCCCAGGACCTGACAGTTGGTAGCCTGTAAGTGGAAAGATACATGAGTACCAGGTAAACACTTACAGTCTAACAGATGCTCGCTTGTGCCGGAGCGATAAAGTTAGATTAAACCAGAGCCCGCCAAAATACGTGTGGTAACCAGTTTGGTTATGTGCACTAGGCTATGGCTCCGCTGATGGCGGAGACACAAAAAAGAAACCAACCAGGAGTGGTAGTAAAAGGAAACCACGACGGAAAATGGCGGGGATGGAAGATAAAATCAATCATATAACACAATTCATTGTAAAATTAGGGTATATCCTTAAAAATAGTAAAAATAAAACAACCTTCCTCCGCCCGTCTACTAGAAGAGTGCGCGGGTAAGAAGCAAGCTCTCTTCCGGTAGCGGGGGAGAGATGTAAGGATATAGTAGGCAAGCAACTGACCACTAGAGGTGCCCACCCCGCCCGCTAGCGAGCCAGTAAAGACCCATAACCAAAAGGTGCCCCGGCTGCGACTGGAAGGCTCCTTTCGTATAGCGAGGCAGGTGGCTGAGCAACTGGGGAGGGGGGGCAGGAAAGTCTCAGTGTAACACGGCGGGAGCGAGAGAGGGGGGGAAGGGATGGCCTACTCCTCCCCGCCTCACCAACTACCGCATGGAGACTCGGTACCTCATGAGTGGTCGCCCTATACCCCCCGCGGTGGGACCCGAACCTGGCCGCCTCAGAGAAGTAGTGAGAGAAGGCAACTGAGGTTGTCAAGACAACCAAGGGGTCCCCAGCTCCTCCCTATACCATAAAGGGAGGGCGGGGGCGGGGAGGGTAAGGTGCGATGGGACACGTGACCGCAAGTGGCCTAGGCCGCGAGCACACAACCGTGAGAGGGAAGGGCCACGTGAACCAGGCTGTACCAATACAAGGAACAAGCACCTAGGCTAGCCTAACACCCTAAATATAATAAATAATACATCGAAAAGATGGAAAAGACACTTTTAGTAAAAGAGAAAGAAGCCCAAGAGGAGGCAGACTGTTCCAAGAAACAGAGGCCTACTCGGAGCCAGCGATAGCCGATGAAGAGCAAGAGCCAGGATGCTGGGCCAGAATAACAAAAATAGCCCTAAATACCAAACTGAGAGAAATGGTAGGAGGGCTGAACTAGCTAAAACTCGATGTAAAAACAATGAACGTAATATAGTAAGCCCATAAGTATAAGAAGTCCCAGTATGGAGGACCGGGAATTCTTACGAGGCAGCATGGCGCCGCCACGAGACAACCAGGGAACCGTATATGACCTATTAAAAGGAAATACTGGTACCCGGAAGATAAAAATGTGGTAAAAATATTACTTATGAGTTACTTAACTTAGCCGTGGCAATAGCTGAGCGTTCCATGGTAGAAGACAGTGGTAAATCCAGAATTAGCACAGCACAAGGAAAAATGGCGTCTTGACGCTAGCGCTAAAAAATTAAGGATGTCCGCTAGGGGCGCTGCTGTCCGTGGCGTCCTCTAGTAGTAGTAGTAGAGGCTGCATCGCCCGTTGGTATCGGCTCTCTCTTGGGGGGATTCTGATTGGAAGTTCTAATTGGTGATTGTCTCGTGGTAGTGTTCCACACTCGCCCCTATTATCATACCGACACTTCTTTTTAAGAGTGAGCGAGTCAGTTTTACTGACATTTTCTTAATTTTGTTTTTCTCTGGTAATTTTAGGTTAATTTTACCTAGAAAGAATGATATTAAGGATCTTTCATAGGCCGACACGAGCTGAGCCCAGAAATATACATATGTCAACTTTCAGCTACATCCGATGCTTTGACAAGGAGCAAAGTCCAAAAAACCGTGTTACAAAGACCCTGAATCTCATAGTAGTATTCTTGATCAAATATGAAACAAAATACTACTGGATAAACAATCAAACTTATGTAAGAAAAAAAGTCTTAATTCTCAGATTTACTCAATAGATTCTTTTGCTTCCTATATTATAATCCAACCAAGCAATTTCCCATGTACTGTGCTTGGTAATAAGTACAAGGCCATATAATTCATAAGTCATCTCAGTGACCCTTCTTCCACTCAAAAGGAACAAATATTCCTCTAATAGGTTCCTTTAGAATCTTTTCTGTATCCAAATATACCTTACACATCTTGGACGACACATTCAATCACACTCTCACTATCCCACCTCAGCATTTACTTGCAATCCAATCAATTTCTGGTGCCTTCTCTTTAGCATCTCTTAATGTGTCTTTTCTCTTTCTCAAAAAACTTCAGTCATTCTTAAATTTACACTAATCTCTTCCACACTTGCACTATTCAAATCTCCTTTAACATTTTATCAAAATGCTGCACTCGAGAAAGACTGCGTCCTATTAAAAAAATATCTCACCATTTTCATTGCTCATTCTTAGATCCATACCATCATTACCCTTTCTTTTTGCATATTTTCTGCCAAAAGTAAAATGACAAATTTTTTAGATAACTTGTATATTTCATAGCTATACACCTGAGGTCTTAACAATAGGATAATTTCTAGCGCCCAGCTGGATCCGGTTAAATTGCAGATGAAAAGCAAGGAATGTTGTGGGATCTGTCAACGCATGCATATATCGGCTGAAAAGTGGTCAGGGACCATGCATCCACAATACAGCATTCAGTCTTTCCCAACCCAGGATGTCTTTAGTAAGACAGAGGAGTGGCTAGAGGTGGGCAGTACAACGTTAAGACCTCAGGTTTGTAGCTATGAAAAATACAAATTGTCTTAGAAAATTTGTCATTTGTTCATAGGCGAACAAACCTTCGGTCTTAACAATAGGATAGACTTATACTTGGAGGGAGGTACAGACATCCTAAACTGGCTGGGGGCCTACTTACCAGTCCAGCTCTAGAAGAAATATCTACTGGAGAGGGATTAATGCCCGTGAGAAGCTAGATACATTGATATCCAACTAGTACTCAGTCACTGAGCGACGTACAATGATATATGGGACGAATCATTGTATAGGGAAGTAAAGAGAAACTTTGACTGTCCAATAACAAACCAACACACCAGGGTTTGTTACCACTCGCTACTCCCCCTTGCCAAGGAGCGAAGTATAGGCTACCGAATAGAGAGTTTGTTATTTGCATACCAAGCAACCAAACTATCAGTATGACTACCTTACTCACCTGTATTAGACCAGTCCACCTCACTCACCTGTATCAGACCAGTCCAGCGAATGATGTGTCTATTCCTTAACCCGCCCGAAGGAAGAAGGAAAGGTACAAGAGAAAGAAAGAGACCAGCCAACTCACTCAATCTCTCATCCACACAATCATCTTAGGTAAGATACAAATGTGCCCTGTTAAGGGCAATGATGAGTCACACAATCTGTTGGGCAGCCACCATAGGACCCAGGGAAAACGTGTCCATAGATCTGTGGGCAACATTCTTAAGATAGAAAAAGGTGAACGTGGACTGGCGTAACCAAGCACCAGCGCTCGGCACTATGTACAGCCAAGTTCTTTTTGAAAGCCAGACAGGGACCAATACCCCTAACGTCATGTGCTCTAGCCTGCACAGACGTGGTGGCGAATCATCAAGAGTTAAGTATACCTATCTGATGGCTTCCAATATCCAAAAATGGATTGTATTCTTCGACGCCTCTTTCTTCGTACGCCCCTTGCTACCAAAAAACCCTACAACAGCCTGGCCTAAGGTGCCATGACAGGGCACCTTAGGCCCTGACAGGACATAATAAAAGTTCTTGAGAATCACCAACGACAAAGTCATTCAGTGATGGAATGGAAAAAAGAAGTGAACCTATCATTGTGCACCAAGGGATTCTGGGTCTTAGCCACGAATTCTGGGACAAATTCGAAGGACACTGACCTCCAACCGCTCAGACCGTACAGCTCCCCCACTCTCTTTGAAGATGCAAAGGCCAGAAGGAAAACCATTTTGAGTATCAAGTCCTTGTCTGATGAATGATGCAAAGGCTCATATGGAGCTTTAGTGAAACTTCTCAGGACAAAGGAAACATCCCACGTCGGGGGCTTGAGCTCTCCAGGAGAACTCGATTGCTCAAACCCTTCAATTAGTGAGGAAAGTTTCCAGGATGAGATGTCGATACCTCTAAGACATAACACTAAACTCAGGGCCACACTGTGGCCTCTAATGGCAGAAACAGACAAACCTTTCTCATCTCTGAGGAAGGTCAAAAAGTCTGCTATGTGCTGAATAGAGCTTCCGAGAGGAGAAAACCCCCATTTACGACACCACAGTAAACTGCAGAGGTCGACCTTCTGAGACTGCTGGACATATGCCCTGCTGTCCTCTGAGAAAAGCCTCTTGCTCGGAGGAGATACTTGATAGCCTCCAACCGTGAAAAGACAGGGTTTCTACTGACTGGTGGAACCTATCTACATGCAGCTGACACAGGAGATGCCACCAAGGAGGAATTTCTCTTGGAACCTCCAACAACAACAACGACAGCAGATCCAGAAACCATTCTGCCTGAGGCCACAGAGGGGCTACCAAAGTCACCCTGAGACTGCAAACTCATCAACCTGTTCAGGACTTGACGGATCAAACAAAACGGAGGGAAGGCATACACCTCCACATTGTCCTAGGGATGTTGGAATGCGTCCTCTGCTAACACCAGACGATCTAGAACCACTGAACAGAATATTTCCAGTTTCCTGTTGAACTGGGAGGCCCTGCCGAAACTGAACTCCTTGACGGCCTACCAGGCGACGATCTTTGTGACAGCTGCTGGACAGGGGGAGGAGGAGGAGCCGGACGTCTCCGAGGACGAGACTCTGACTTTGACACAGCCTGGTGCACTAATCTGACCGGTGTCAGTCTATCACATCCTCCAGCTCAGTCCGAGGGAACAAAAATTGAGATTCCAAAAGATTCCCATTCCTCAATGCCAGCAAGTACTCAGGGTCAACCGATCTTTCCATCCTGGACAAAGCCGCGTCTCTTCTAATCAGGAGAAGATTAGCTCATAAATTGACCCTGAGGTGTGCAAGATACAAGAATGCCTTGCCCCCAGACTGCAACAAACCGGCACGAGTAGAAGAACTCACCAACCCCTCTGAGGACCTGTCAGATACTATCTTGGCAATGACTGCCGACCAGAAGTCCAACCAAGAAACCGTCTGCAACATGGAGGTTGCTGTAGACTCCAAGCTGAGGTATCCTGCGGAGACAAGGGCAGAGCCACCAACCTCACCTGCTCCAAAGTCAACACCGGCTTCAGACGAATGATGTCCAAGTTAAGATGACTTGACATCAAGTAGACAGAGTTTGTAGCATAGTACTTCCTATGCCTCGTGAGAGGCAGGGGAAGCAACTTGGCAGAGCCCCTTGAGCGAAGTGACCTATCCCGATCTAAAAACAGAGGCATTTACCTTATGCAACACTAACTGGACATGCCCCGATAAGGGAAGTTGAAATGATGACTTGGGATCTTGCGTCGCTCCAAGCAAGGCTTCCAAGCAGGAAGGAGCAAAAGACGACCGAGCCTGATCCTACTCTACAAATTGTTGAACCCACGAATGAGATCGACTACTTCTTTAAAGGAAGACAAAAACTCTTGCATGTCTCCCTCCTCCTGCTCTGGCAATGGAGACCGACAACGAGAAGAATGTGCAGGCTTAGCCAATGCCAATGCGCCTTCTTCGTGTAAACCAACAGAAGAGTCAGCAGCCAAACAGCCTGAAACGCCAACCAACCTGTCTGGGCTGGATCCAAGCACCAACTCCTGCAATGAACCAAACACAACACTAGGACCATCACTACGCACACTTCCAACAGATGACTCTCGTACGTGGCCGCATATGTGCACATGCAGGGCGGATGCATATACATGCGAAGGAGAAGTGTCTCACACTCGAAATAGAACGAGAATCCCTCTGAGTCGAACCCCGGGAATCACTAAGGAGAGGGGCAGGCAAACACTCCTGCTGCACTATTTCCGCGCTCACAACTTTCGATCTCTTGACAGGCGCCTTGAGATTCTTACAGTGACAAATAGGCCCTGGTGTTGGAGAAGCAGAAGAATTTGCAACATGCACGAAAGTGGGAGGTTGCAACATGCTCGCGACTCAATGTAGAGGACGAAGCACCCACTGCAGATCGCACAGGGGATGAAACACTAACACTCGCAGGAACATGGGGGTGCCGCTCCTTACTCGCAGATGAAGAAAGGGCAAAGTCCTTAACCTTCCAACACTTGATATGCCACACATTGGAGATGGGGAGAAGGAGAGGAAGACAGCACTGGCTCATTACACAATCTCTTCACAGGAGGCGGGGACGACACAACAGACTTGCTTCCAGTCCTCCCAGCCGACATGGCAGCAAACCTATCTTCTAAAACAGAGTCCAGTCTCTTAAGAACAACCTAACATAAAGCCTCGGACGGATCAGCAAGAGAAGGGGGCAACGACATGGAAGGGAGATGAGTGAACTGGATGGCAGTGATGACGTCACAGGAGCAAACGATGACGATACAGATGAGCGAGGCAGCGCAGTGGAGGAAACTGGAAGTGACATCACTAGCAGCATCGACTTCACGGCTTCCCCTCGATCCGAGAGGGAAGCAGACGCCACTGGCGGAGGGATACAAAATGGCTGACCCAGTGACGTCACCAGCAGCGCTGACGCCATGGCTTCCCTCTGACTTGAAGAAGCAGTAATTGTCACTGGCGGAGCAATACAATATGGCTGACCTAGGCTACCAACGAAAACGAGGCCAGGAGGAGGGGGAAGAGCCTGGGCAGCCTGAGGTGGGGGGAGGCGAGTATCCAAGAAGTGCTTCAGCAAACCCGCCAAGGAGGGTGGACCCCGTAGCCCAAGCAACCCCCAGAGCACTGCCATTTTGAATGCCTCCGACTCCGAAACAAAAGAAACTGATGAAAAAGCCTCCTCCCTCTTAGGAATCAAATTAACTCCCGAGGAAGAGGGGGTGACATTGCATAATAAATCAGCCTGAGGGCCTCCCGATACTTCCAACGACAAATCAGTGGAAGAAAAGGAAGGAGACTGAGGCAAAATATTAGCATGGGGTGTGACTGTGGCAGTAGACGAAGCATTGGGAAGAGAAGAAAATCCCTCCCACAAAGGAAGAGTAGAAACTCTACGACGCTCCCTCTTACTATAAAATAACTTCCACTGCTCTCTAGGCCAGGCACGACATTCCGTGCAGGGATTCGTTATGGTACAAACATTAGAACGTCACCTACTACAAGTTCTGTGAGGATCTGTCACTGAAGAATCCAAAAAACGAGAACACGGGAAACCTTGAGTACACGGGAACCCATGTCAAGGCCGAGAAGGAGCAGAAGAAGCCATAAAAAAAAAGCATGCACACACACACACCGAAACAAGCGAAAATGGGCAGTGAACCGGGTAAAAGGTCGAGAGAGGTCAACCACAACTCTCGCCCAGCTGGATAAGAAAATGACTGAATGCTGCATGTAAGCGTGGGTACATGATCCTTGACCACTTTTCGCCCAATATACGCACACGTGCCAGATCTCACAAGATTCCTGGCTTTTCATCTGCGATTTAACCAGATCCAGCTGGGCGCTAGAAATTATCCTATTGTTAAGACCAAAGGTTTCTTCGCGTATGAACAAAATTCTTCTTCTATATGGAGCAAATCCTAGATTTACTCAAAAAATTTTTATGAATGCCAACTTCAATCAATTTTTCTTAGACTACATTATTCATCTCTTACACACTTCTGCATACTCATCTCTTTTGTCTTGCACCTGCACTTAAAACTTTCACCCTTTTTTTCACTAGCGCTCTACTTTCATCATCCCAACACTTACTGCTTTTATTAACACTTACAATCCTCATCTACACACAAACTACCTACAACTAATACCCGTCCTACACAAAAACTACCTACAAATAATACCTATGTCTGAAAGACTAGTTATCAAAAGAGGACTACAATAAGGTTATTTATATTTAATGATTCTACACTCTATTAATAATGTTGAATATAACAGAAAGACAACTTGTTATCTCTGACCTTGAGTTGTAGCTTGTCTTGTTGATATACCATCTCAGCATGACCTCGACCAGCCCTGGCCAAGCCATAAACCAAAGCTGTTGAAGCACCATTGCCAATACCCACTGCAAATACCCTGGTTTCGTGGGCATGGCAACTTACTAGTTCTTTCACTTGATCTACATTGAATACTTGCCCATCAGTTAACAGAATAACCTGAAAGTAATGTTATCGAGTGTTCAATAAATACACAGAACAAAAAGACAGAAAACATTAACTGATAAATAAAAGAACTGGAGCTTTTAAAAGGTATCAGTTTTCAAAGTCCTTTTTCTACAGGACCACTGTACTAAACCAGACATTCACAGCTTATTAAGTACTGTACTATTATTACAGTGCTAGATATCAAAGTCAAAAACCTTCTACCTTCTGTATGTAGGGGTGTTAAACATAATAAGTTCTGAAACTATTACTGTAGTATTTTTTGCTAGGTATCCAAACCAGAGCCTTTCATATTAGGAATATACTTCAGCGCAAGCTGGGACAGCCTCTGAACCTTGGTTACAAGGTATTTAACTGACGAAGAGGCAGGCGAGTGTGGTAAGCCCTCACTCACCTCCCTCTCGCCACTTCACTTTTACCTTTGGTCCCAGGGACAGAGCAGGTCAGACGATGGGTACAACCTATGTAAAACTGCTTTAAAAAAATTTATTATTTGTTCCTAAGGAGATAAAACCATTACCTTTTATATTAAAAAAATTACCTCTCAGGAGGGTTTAGTCTCTGTCAAAGTCTGTTTGATTCATTCATGAATGTAATGCTCCCAGTTGCACCTATAAGCAAGTGATACAAAGACACTTGCAACCCCCCTACTGGTCTCATGAATAGGGTGACCAGAGCAGTAGGTGAGAACCCCAAAAAGAGAGGGAAATTGAGTAAGGAATAGTAGTTTTCCAGAAAAACATGACAATCTCCTTTGGGGCTGTTCAGAAAAAGTTCTACCATGTCCTCTTTCCCCCTTGTCAAAAGAGGAAGGACAAAGGGCAGTGCATTCTAAACTACTTACAGCAGGTGCTTATTGCGCACTTAGCAGTACGTATCTCATTTTATTCCAGTTTGTACTTTGGCCTTAATGCTGCTTGGGAAAAGGAAAAGGGAAGAAGGGGAGACCGATCACTCAACATTCACACTTCGCAACTCGCGTGCTTGGGGATGAGATTTCATACTTATTCTAGCTGATACTGCTAGCTAATTGACTTGGAGGATGCTAGGATAACTGGTTATCCAAGTATTGTGCAAACAAATACCCAATGATCTAGCCCACGCTAAAACCAAAGCAAATACCCAGGTGAATATGTGAGGAGCTGAGGCCAGTCCAAAGCACAATGCCTCGATGAATTGGTACTTGAAAATCTATCAAAAGCCTGAAATTGCCCACTCTGACAGAATCTAACGCTGAATGAATACATATTTGTGCAAGTAAGCGAGTTCAATTACTGGTCTGCAGCTCACCCAGATGCCTTCTCCACAAGGAAGAGTCGACTACAGAAATCCAGAGAGTGGTGATCCACAGCTTCTATGATGCCTTTCACCTTCATAACTTCCACCTCTGCAAACAAGGCCCAAGTTTCTGCAAATTTGGAGAAAAAACTAAAACTTCTAGTATCAGTGTTCAAGAGGGGAGGATTAGAGTCATTGAATGGAATCTGGTACCAACCCAGTTCCTACAACTTGGCCCAGTGGAAAGAATGGCAACCTCCAACTCATGTCAGTGGAGAAAGAGGACAGCCAACTTCAGCAGCCTCTCCTTTCTTCTTTCCCTTGCCTCCCATTCTAGTTGGGGCTGAGAGGTTTGGTGAAGGGTTTGGGATGACTTCCAGCCTTCTTTAACAGGAGGAGGTTGAGTATGTTTTGAATAGTTTGGGTTTCTTGACAAGCCGGTTTTTTCACAAACCCAAACAAGAGAGGCTTTATTCTACACACACTCTACAGCTGATTTCAAGGCTACTGAGTAGTTATGGTAGAGTCTCGAGAGTCCCTCCTTGTAAGCTCGATCACTATGTCAACGCTGTTCTTAGTAAACAGTAGTGATGAACACAACACTGAATTGCTGCTAAACAAAGGGCTACTCTCAAGAGAAACTTACCTTGAAAAGGGACAGGAACCTTATCTCTCCTTCAAAACAAAACGTTGGCTCACAGGCTGATACACTGGTAGGCTAGAAGGTAAGGGCCCTACACTAGATACCAACCACTCTCTGAAATTTGCCTTCTTTTTGCATGACAAGACACAAGGAGAGAGAAGGGTAACATAACTGCTCTCTACAGCGGCTGAAAAGAGTCACTGCCCCAGTCACCCAACAACTCTGGTTTTGCATATCCTTGTTTCCAATTTCCAATACTAAACAAAACTAAAAATTGTTTAAAAAATGTAAATTGACACTATTGTTCAATTTATATGCACATCCTCTTTTTTGTCATACTTTGTACAGAGCAAAGAAATATATTAAACTGAAACAAAACTTACTAAATTTTAAGAGATGTGCCAAAGATAATTCTGAGGTTTTTTCTCACTAACCTGCCTTGCATATCCAGGTTTAGGAGGTGTAGAATAAATCTGCTTAATAGGCTGCAAAATTTCTGTGCCCCCCATATCAGCTTTTATTGTAGCATGAAGTTTCAGTGCCTTCTTCAGTGTTTTCTCTGTGTATTCCTGGCTCCCACTGTAAGACAAAAGTTAAATATAAATAAAAATGATGAGATCAAAAGTTTTGTTAAGGCCTTCAAATCTAATGAAACGGGACATTGGGATAGAAAAATAACACTTCCAAGACCTGTTAAGAAAAACATAAGCAATACGTATTACCAAAAGAGTAACAGTTAACTTGAGATGTCTCTGCAAATATAGCTTTCTTTTGAAGCTAACAAAAAGAATACTATCATCATTCTTCCACGCTAATAAAAGTTGTCTTTTCAATGGCAAATTTTACAACCAAAACAATATGAATAAAGATTTAAAAGAAAATTAACTAAAAATATCAATTTAGCATAAATAATTTCTGAGAGTGGGCAAAAATTTTAACATTACAAAGAAAATTTTATTCACAATTTATACCCTCTAAATCTGACAACATTATTGGTGAGACTCAAAGCAGCATATCTTTAGACTCTTACTTGTACAGTATGTCCTACAGTACATATCTGGTTACATTGTAATGTCATTCTAAATTACGTAATATGCATCATTCCTTCAAGGTGAAAGTATAGAAAGTAATATAATGATAATGTCTTCATACCACAGAGAAACCCAAAATAGTCCATAAAATGGGGAATAACTGCTTTGAGTGTAATCTACATATTTGTTATGCGAAGCAAGAAATTTGGACACTTCCCTTGATAAAATTAAGAGACAGGACACCACCATAAGGTAACCACTATAGAGAACTCAAAACCCCTCTCTCTCAGATGCAACAAAGGTTATGCTCCACAAATGAAAATGAAGGACTCCATGTGACTGTGAAATCTGAGGAGTGCAGCTCTTGGAAGAGCTTGCTACCATTGGGAAGAGCCTTAGGACTATTGACTTCTAGTTCCAGGAGACCTGCGAATATTACTTCAGTTCCACTGCGATATTGACTTGTTCAGGAGACCTGCACTATTGACTTCAGGAGGAGACCTGCGAACTAGACTTGCGGAGACCTGAACTATTGACTTCTAGTTCCAGGAGACCTGCGAACTACTGCTGGATCCTGAAATTCATGTGGTACTTTCATAACTGATGAAACTTCAAAAGCACAAGGTTGATCAATCTGAATTGAAGGGATGGCATAGACATTCAAACTATCTCAAACCTGCAGCAAGGCCTCCATCACCTAAAATCACATAAAAAACTACCAAGACTAAAATTAAAAGGCCACAGAAATTAGATCACTAGGGCCCTAAATTAAATCAGAAATTAAGTCACTCGGGCCCTAAAATGTAAAATTTTCTAAGACAATTTGTATTTATCATAGCTACAAACCTGAGGTCTTAATAATAGGATAATTACTAGTGCCTAGCTGGATCCGGTTAAAAAACAGATGAAAGCAAAGAATCTTGTGATATCTGGCAACGCATGCATAGATCGGGTAAAGGATGGTCGAAGACCATTCACCTATGATCACGCATCAGTCTTTCTCAACTCAGGATGCCTTAACAAACAGAGGGGCAGCTAGAGACGGGCAGTATAATGTTAAGGCCTCAGGTTTGTAGCTATGAAAAATACAAATTGTCTTAGAAAATTTGTCATTTGTTCATATGCAAACAAACCTTTGGTCTTAACAATAGGATAGACTCATACTTGGAGGGAAGTACAAGACATCCTAGACTGGCTGGGGGCCTACCCACCAGTCCAGCTTCCAGAAGAAATGACTTCTGGAGAGGGACTGAAGCCCGTTGAGAAGCTAGATAAATTGATATCTAACCACTCAGACCCTGAGTGATGTACAATGATATATGGGAGAACCATTGTATAGGGAACCAAAGAGAAACTTTGATTGTCTAATAGCAAACCAACACACCAGGGTTTGTACTACTCTCAACTCCTCCTTACCTAGGAGTGGAGCATGTGCTACTGAATAGAGGGTTTGACATTTGCATAATAAGTGACCACACTATCAGTATGACTACCTTACTCATTGTATCAGACAGTCCAGCGAATGACGTGTCTATTCCTTAACCCGCCCGAAGGAAGAAGGAAAAGTACAAGAGAAAGAAGGAGACCAGCCAACTCACTCATTCTCTCATTCACACAATTATCTTAGGAAATATTCAAAAGTGCCCTGTTAGGGGCAACTATGAGTATCCAACCAGTTGGGCAGCCACCACAGTCTTCTTCTTCCTAGCTTAAACCCATTTTTATATGGGGTCGCCATTAGGAATGAGTCGTCTCCATCGATTTCTGTCTTGTGCCTCGTTCTCATTTATACCTTTCAATTCCATATCTTCCCTTACACAATCACGCCATCTCTTTCTTGGTCTTCCCTTCTTCCTTCTACCCCGCACTTCCATTTCCATCGTATGTCTTCCAACATGACGTTCCTCCCTTCGTAACAGGTGTCCATACCATCGAAGCCTTCCTTCCTGTATTTTCTTCGATATTTCAGCTACCTTTGTTGATCCTCTTATATACTCATTTCTAATCCTATCTTCCCTTGTTATTCCCGACATCCATCTCAACATTCTCATTTCTGCTACATCCATCTTCTTCTCCTCTGTTTTCCTCATACTTGCCGTTTCTGTTCCATATAACATTGCTGGTCTGACCACCGTCCTATGGAACTTTCCTTTCAATTTCAGAGGGACCTTCTTGTCACAGAGTACCCCTGATGCAGACCTCCAGTTATTCCATCCTGCCTGAATTCGGTGTCTCACCTCTTGGTCCATGCTTCCACTATCCTCCAATACGGACCCTAAGTACTTGAACTTCTGTACTTTCTTTATTTCTTCCCCACCCAATCTTATGCTACTTCCACCGTCCTCAGTAATACTAGAACACATATATTCGGTTTTTGATCTGCTTATTCTCATTCCTCTCTCCTCAAGTGCTGCTCTCCCACCTCTCCAACCTCCCCTCCAACTCCTCCTTCCCCTCTGAACACAACACAATGTCATCCGCGTATAATATGCACCATGGCACTGCTTCTCTAACATCCCTGGTCATTACATCCATCACGATGTTGAAGATGAATGGGCTAAGTGCTGACCCCTGGTGTAATCCAACTCCTATCTCAAATCCATCCGTCTCACCAACACTACTCCTCACTCTAGTATACACATTCCTGTACATCTCCTGAATAATTCTGACATACTTTTCCGGCACCATCTTCTCCCTCAAACATCTCCATATTTCTTGCCTTGGCACTCTGTCATAGGCCTTTTCAAGGTCTATGAATACCAGATGCAGGTCTCGTTGTTTTTCTCTGAATTTCTCCATTAGCTGCCTTATGCAAAATATTCCATCCGTTGTGCCGCTTCCCTTCATAAATCCTAACTGTTCCTTCCCTATTCTAACTTCCTCTCTCAGCCTGCTATCTATGATTCTTTCCAAAATCTTCAACGTGTGAGACATTAGTTTTATACCTCTATAATTACTGCATTCCGGACATCACCTTTACCTTTAAATATAGGTATCAATATGCTTTCCTGCCATTCTTCTGGTATCTTTTCCTGTTCGAATATTTTTTACCATCAGATCATACAAGATGTCTACCCCTTCCTCTCCTAAGGCTTTCCAAACTTCGACTGGGATTAAGTCAGGTCCTGTTGCCTTCCCATTTCTCATTCTTTTTAAGGCTCGTATCACTTCATCCCTAGATATCCCCATTACCATTCCCATGTTTACTTGTCCATCCTCTCTTACAAGTCTTTCATTTTCTTCATTTAGCAGTTGTTCGAAATACTCTTTCCATCTTTTCAGGATGTCTTCTTCCTTTTTTACGACAGTACCATTCCTATCTTTCATTTGCTTAATATGGGTGATGTCCTTTGTTCTTTTATTTCTTACTTTTGACAGTTTGAGCATCTTACTCAACCCTTCCTTGGTTTCCAGTTCATTATAAACCTCTTCATATGCCCTTGCCTTAGCTTGAGCTACCACCCTTTTTACTTCTTTGTTTCTTTCTCTTAATCTTTCTCTGTCCTCCTGCAGCTGTGACTCTTCAATCTCTTCTTTGCCTCCCTTTTACCTTTCACCACTTCCCCCACCTCTTCTTCCCACCACCAGCTCTCCTTTTCCTCCCATACTATTCCAGATGTTTCCCCTAGTATCTCCTTTCCATGTCTTCTAATCACTGATGCATTATGCCTCCACCATTCTCCCACATCTTCAATTCCCAGATCAACCTCTCCCAGCACTCTTCTCCTGAACTCTCTCTTCTTATCAGTATCCCTCCCTAACAATTTATACCACTTGATTTTCTTTACCCCATTCTTTTTCGTTTTCTTTTCTCTTTTCATCTTTAAATCCATACAAAGGAGCCTATGTTGGGGGGCCACGTGGTCACCTGGGATAACTTTACAATTCCTAACTTCCACCAGCCTTGATCTATTGTAAAGGAGGTAATCTATTTGTGTGCATCTACCGCCACTCCTGTATGTTCCTCAAGTGCTCTCCCTCTTCTTTTTGAAGAATGTGTTCACTATTGCCATATCAAAGGACACGGCAAAGTCTACTATACTCTCTCCTTCTGGGTTTCTCTCCCCAATCCCATGTCCTCCATGCACACGTTCAATTACATCCTTTTCATTTCCGACATGTCCATTAAAGTCTGCCCCCACTACAGTCCTCTCCTGCTCTTCCAGTTCTTGCGTTACCTCACTCATTTCGTTCCAAAAACGGCTCTTTTCTTCCTCTGTGCAGCCCACTTGTGGAGCATAAGCGCTATGATGTTCAATTTTTTGTTTCCCCTCCATAACATATCTTCACTCTCATAATGCAGTCATTCTTTCTACTCACTTCCGTCACTGCATTCTTCATTTCCCCCGACAACACTACTCCAACGCCATTCCTACCCTGCTCATTTGCTCCACTATAGATTAACTTGTAGCCATCCCCCAGTTCTTTAGCTTTATTACCCTTCCATCGAGTTTCCTGCACACACAAAATATCCACTCTCTTTATCCTCATTAACTCTGCCAACTCTCTTCCTCTTCCTGTCATAGACCCAATATTGAGCTGGCCAGGGAAAACGTGTCCGCAGATCTGTGGGCAACATCCTTAAGATAGAAAGAGGCTAACGTAGATTGGCGTAACCAAGTACCAGCACTCAGCACTGTATGTACAGCCAAGTTCTTTTTGAAAGCCAGAGAGGGACCAATACCCCTAACGTCATGCGCTCTAGCCTGCACAGACGTGGTGGCGGAATCATCAAGAGACAAGTATGCCTGTCTGATGGCTTCCCATATCCAAAAAGAGATGGTATTCCTAGACACCTCTTTCTTGTATGGCCTGTGCTAACAATAAGTCTGTGGCAGCCTGGTCCAAGGTGCCAAGTCCTTTTAAGATAGCAATGCAGGGCCCGGACAGGGCACAACAAAAGCTCTTGAGCATCACCACCCACAAGTCATTCAGTGATGGAATGGAAAACGAAGTGAACCTGTCATCGTGCACAGAGGGATTTTGGGTCTTGGCCACGAATTCCGGGACAAATTTGAAGGACAACGACCCCCAACCCCTGGCGTGCTTCACCTCATAGCACAGATCGTGGAGCTCTCCTACCCTCCTGGAAGATGCCAAGGCCAGAAGGAAAACTGCCTTGAGCTTCAAGTTCCTGTCAGATGAGCGACACAAGGGCTCATATGGACTCTTAGTGAAGCTCTTGAGAACCAAGGAAACATCCCACGTCTGAGGCTTGAGCTCTCTAGAACTTGACTGCTCAAACCCCTTAAATAGCAAGGAAAGTTCCCATGAAGAGATGTCGATACCTTTAAGGCGTAACACCAAACTCAGGGCCGCCCTGTAGCCTCTAATGGCAGAAATGGACAAACGTTTCTCGTCTCTGTGGAAGGTTAAAAGTCTGCTATTTGCTGAATAGAGGTTGCGAGTGGAGAAAAACCCTGTTATGACACCAATCACAGTAGATCGCTTATTGCCTTGGAAACTGCGGAGGTCGACTTTCTGAGACTGCTGGACATATGCCCTGCTCTCCTTTTGAGAAAAGCCTCTTGCTCGGAGGAGATATTTGATAGCCTCCAACCATGAAGAGACAGGGATTCTACTGACTGGTGGAACATTTCCGCATGGGGCTGACACAGATGTCGCCAAGGGGGAAATCTCCCTCGCAACCTCTCATAACAACTACAGCAGATCTGGGAACCACTCCGCTTGAGGCCACAGACGGGCTACCAAAGTCATCCTGAGACCCTGTGAACTCATTAGCCTGTTCAGAACTTGATGGATCAAACAAAACAGAGGGAAGGCACACACCTCCAGGTTGTCCCAGGGATGTTGGAATGCATTCTCTGCCAATGCTAAAGGATCTGGGACCATTGAACAGAATATCTCCAGCTTCCTGTTGAAGCGAGTTGCAAAAAGGTCCAACATGGGTCTACCCAAAACCTGGAAAAGCTTGTCTGCTACCACTTGATGAAGCGACCACCCAGTGCCTAGGATCTGATCCCGATGACTGAGTTTGTCTGCGACCACATTCAGTTTGCCTGGGATATACCTGGCTGAGAGCTCTACCTAACTGCTGACTGCCCACTGGTGAACCTCGACGGTCAAGGCGTGAAGTTGACGAGATACCAGGCCTCCCTGTTTGTTCACATAGGCTACCACCATGGTGTTTTCCGACATGAGAACGACAGAATGACATTCCACCTTCTCCCAACACTTCTTCAGACCTAAGAAGGCTGCCTTCAACTCCAAGACGTTGATATATTGCTGCTTGTCCTCCAAACGCCTGAAGCGATGAGGCCGCCTACATAAGGCCACCCAACCTGCGAGGGAGGCGTCTGAGAACAGAAGGAAGTCCGATGGAAGAGAACACAAAGGGACACCCTTCGAAAGATTCTGGTTGTCCAACCACCAATGAAGGTCTTCTCTCACTTCCAGAGACAGAAGAAACATTAACAGAGTGAGTTCCCCGCCGAAGACCAGAATTCTCCCAGTCTCCATTGCAGAGACCAAAGAAGAAGACGCCCATGAGGGACCAGCTTCTTCAGGGATGACAACATTGCCAGAAGAACCTGCCACTGATGAGCTGACTGATATGGTTCCAACAGGAAGTTGTGCGACACCACCCGCAATTTCTCCAATCTCTGATCCAACGGGAAAACTTTTGCCACTGTCGTATCGATGACCACGCCCAAGTAGAGAATCCTTTGACTGGGTACGAGGTTCGACATTTCCTGGTTGACTATGATGCCCAGTTCCAGACAGAACCGAAGTAGACGATCCTTGTCCTGCAGCAGCTTTTCCCTGGAAACTGCCAAGACCAAGTAATTGTCGAGGTACCTCAGCAAACAGATCCCCTGAGCATGGGCCCAACTTGACACGAGAGAAGACCCTTGCGAACATAGGACTTTGAACTCAAAGACCTTGTTCCCAAGAGAGAAGCGAAGGAATTTCGTGGACGTCGGATGAACAGGGATTTGGAAGTATGCGTCCCTTAAGTCTATTGACAGCATGAGGTCGCCTTCCCTCACGGCTGCCAACACTGAACGCGGGGTCTCCATCTTGAACCGTGTCTTCCTGATGAAGTGATTCAAGGTGGATAAGTCTCCATCCTCCCGACACCTTCAGCACCAAGATATGACTGTAAAACCCCGGAGACAGATGCACCACTTGCTCTATCGCAACCTTGTCCAGCATCTTCTGCACCTCCTCCCGAAGAGCCAAGAACTTCAGAGAATCTGGAGGATATGCTTTTGTGAGCTGCAGTTTCTCCGACAGAGGGGGAGAGAAATCGAATGGCAATAGGTACCCCACCCGAAGGGTATCTACCACCCACTTCTCCGCCCCATAACTCTGCCACTTGGCCCAATGGCCCACCAGACACCCCCCTCCGTGGCACAATGGGCCGCTAGGCATCCCCCTCCGTGGCACAGGAGAGGGAGAGGCGCCTAACCTACCAAGGGCCCCATTACCTCTGCCCCTTGGGCCCCTTCTTGGCCTAAAGAAACGAGAGCGAAAGGGACGTTGATCCTCTGACCAAGGTTGAGTTGAACGGGAAGGCCCTGCCAAACTCGAATTCCTCAACAGCCTACCAGGCGATGATCTTCTTGACTACTGCTGGACAAGGGGAGGAGGAGGAGCCGGATGTCTCCGAGGACGAGACTCGGACTTAGACATGGCCTGGTGCACCAGGCTGTCTTTGGTGTCAGCCCGACGCTGGCCTATCGCATTCTAATCAGCAGAAGGTTAGCCCATAAATAAACACTGAGGTGAGCCATATACGAAAACGCTTTCCCTCCGGACTGCAACAGATTGGCAAGAGAGGATGCACTCACCAACCCTTCTGGGGACCTATCAGAAACTATCTTGGCAATGACCACAGACCAGAAGTCCAGCCAAGAAACTGTAAGCAACATGGAGGCTGCCATAGATTCCAATGCTGAGGCATCCTGTGGAGACAAGGACGGAGCCACCCGCCACACCTGCTCCAAAGTCAATCCCGGCTTCAGGCGAATGACGTCTGGGTTAAGATGGCGCGACATCAAAAAAGTAGAGTTCATAGCATAGTACTTCCTAGCCCCATTAGAGGCGGGAGTAGCAGATTGTCAGAGCTCCTAGAGCAAAGCGAACCGGCCCGGTCCAAAACAGAGGCGTTAACCTTATGCAAGACCGACTGGACGTGCCCCGAAAGGGAAGCTGGAGAGAAGATTTTGGATCCTGTGTAGCTCCCACCAAGGCTTCCAAGCAAGGAGGGAAGACGACCGAGCCTGAAACCTACTTTCCAAATTGTTGAACCCACGAATGAGATCAACAACTTCCGAAAAGGAAGACAAAAACTCTTGCGTGTCTCCCTCCTCCTGCTCCGGCAACGAGACCAACAATGAGAAGGATGTGTAGGCTCCTCTAAGGCACTTCTTCATTAAAATTAACAGTAGGATCAGCAGCCAAACAACTCGAGACACCAACTAACCTGTCTGGGCTGGGTCCATGCGTCGGCTCCCGAGATGAACCCACTATAACACTAGGAACATCACTACATTCTCCTCCAACAAATGATTCATTAACATGTCCGTGAATGGTCACGGGCATGGCCAACTTACGAACGTGAGTTGGAGAGGAATCCCGAACACTCAAGATCGAAGGAGAATCCTCGAGAATTGAACTCTTACAAGCATCAGTCCGAGGGGCAGGTCAAACACTCCTGCTGCAGAACTTCACGCTCACCATCTTCGACCTATTGACAGGCATCTTGAGATCCTTACTGCGACGAATAGGCCTTGGAGAAGAAGGAGCACTTGCATCATGTGCACAGACAGGGGAGGTTGCAACACACTCGAGACGTGCATGGACAGGGGAAGTTGCAACACGCCCGCGATTCGATGCAGAGGATGAAGCAGCCACTGCAGATTACACAGGGAAGATACACTAACACTCTCAAGGGAGGTTGCAACACGCTCGTG
The DNA here is from genome assembly GCF_015104395.2 of Macrobrachium nipponense. Taxonomy (NCBI): domain Eukaryota; kingdom Metazoa; phylum Arthropoda; class Malacostraca; order Decapoda; family Palaemonidae; genus Macrobrachium; species Macrobrachium nipponense. The sequence goes on along the minus strand of NC_087207.1, from coordinate 24,708,217 downwards.
ATGTGCATGGACGGGGGAGGTTGCAACACACTCAAGAGGTGCACAGATGGGGGAATTGCAACCCCCCGTCCCCCCGCGATTCAATGCAGAGGACGAAACCACTAATACTCTCCGAAACACCAACATTCTTGAGAACACATCCGCGTAGTTCCTCTCTTGTAGGCGAAGAAAGAGCAAAGTCCTTAGCTTTTCAACACTTGATACGCCGACGTGGCGTAGAGGGGGAAGAGGGAGAAGACAGTACTGGTTCCTTAAGCGATCTCTTCGCAGGAGGCAGGGACAAAGCAACGCATTCCTTCCAATGCTCCCAACCGACAAGGCAGCCAACTTAACATCCAAAACACTCTTAAGCACTGCCTGGCATATAACCTCAGACTGATCTGCAAGAGAAGGCTCCAATGACATGGAAGGGAGATGTAGCGAACTGGGCGGCAGAGATGACGTCAACGACTAAGAGAGGCAGTGCTCAGATGAACTGGGAGTGACGTCATCGATGGGAGTGACGTCACAAGTGGTGATGACGTCACGCCTTCCCCTTGGTGAAAAGGGGAATCAGACGCCACTGGCGGAGGAATACACAACGACGGATCTCGTGACGTCATCAACAGGGCTGATGCCACAGCTTCCCTCCAACTCAAAGAAGTGGCAATAGTCACTGGCGGAGCAATACAAGATGGCTGACCTCGACTACCAACGAAGACGAGGCCGGGAGGACAGGGGATGGCCTGGCCAGCCTGAGGAGGAAGGGGGGGGGGGTAGCGAGCCTCCAAAAAGCCTGCAAGTAACTCCTCCAGGACAGGGTACCCCCCTAGCCTGAGCATCTTCCAATTGCTGCCATCTTGGGCACCTCTGACTCTGGAAGAAATGAGAATGATGAAAAAAAGGCTCCCCCTTCCCAGGAATCAAATTAATTCCCGAAAAAGAAGGGGCGACATTACAAACATCAGCCTGGTGGCCTCTCGATACTTCCAGCGACGAATCACTAGAAGAAAAGGAAGGAGACACAGGAACAACTCTACTATGAGGGTACAATACTGCAGGAGACAAAGCATTGTGAAGAGGCAAAAACCTTCCCATGAAGGAAGAGTCAAAACCCTCCGATGTTCTCACTTGCTATAAAATGACTTCCACTGCTCTTAAGGCAATGCCCGGCATTCCGTGCAAGGATTCGTCATATACAAAAATTAGAACGGCACCTACTGCGCAATGTGGGGGTCAGCCACTGCTGAAGCCAAAAACGAGAACAAGGAAAACCTGGAATTCCAGGGGCACACATGTTGACGAGGCCGAGAAGGAGCAGAAGAAGCCATAATATCTGCCAAACACACACACACACACACTAAACACAAGCGAAACGGGCAATGAACCGGGTAAAGGCCAAGAGAGGTAAACACGACTCTTGCCCAGGCGGTCAAAGAAAGACTAATGCGTGATCGTAGGTGAATGGTCTTCGACCATCCTTCACCCGATCTACGCATGCGTTGCCAGATATCACAAGATTCCTTGCTTTCATCTGTTTTTTAACTGGATCCAGCTAGGCGCTAGAAATTATCCTATTGTTAAGACCGAAGGTTTGTTCGCGTATGAACAATTCTGTGATAAGAGACACAACGTTGTGTTTACGACATGGAGTCATACAAAGAAAATGACCAGCAGCTGAGATGTTTTAAGGGGACCGTCCGCTATGGCTGATGACATGTCAACTTGAAAAAATAAAAAATAGAGTTATTACTTGTATCTATGCAGAAACATGCCGTGCATGCTTTCCAGAAGTTTCAGCCAATTATTTTTACAAATAATGAAGATATAGCGGTTTTTAAATGATGACGTCATCGTAACTGCGTCGTCTGTATGATTGAGTTTGACAATCGTTTTTGCGTGTTTATTTTTGCATATATACAGGGATTTTTTCAGATTTTTTTCGAGATTCTCATACATCTGGAAGCAATTAAAGGTAGTGTGAGTTGAGAGCTGGTCAGAGCGGCTATTTATAGACGAGAGCCGTGAGACTCAGGGAATGACTCAGTTACGCCACACACGTCAAAGGAGTTACATGCACTTCGTCACTTGCGTTTGGTCACTAGCTATTTACGTTGTTTTTATAACTTCTTGGTGAACTCATAGCAATGCCGAAGTTACCTAAGATCAAGAAGGCTACTCAGCAACTAAGGCTAGCAAAATTAGCGAAGGCCAGGAGTGCGCTGAAAGAAAAACACGAAAATTCATTGTTATCAGCGCCCTCATTGTCTCATGTCTCGCCGTCAACATCATTGTCTGGTGTCACGCTGAGGGTATTAATACCACTTTTAGGGGTAGGACCAGGATCCTTGATGTAGAAATCAACAATAAAAGTACAAATAAAGTAATTATAATAATATTGTTTTGACTTTTATAAGAAAAAAGCGAAATTTACATAGCAAATCTTTGGGAGTTCATAACTCAAAAACATACTTATGCGCATGTCAGTAACCATTACTCGGTTATTTATTATCCAATTTTGGAGAGAAAGATATAATTGGAAAGAGGAATAAAAATCCCATAATTCTGTGTGACAGAATTTTGATTTCTTTCTTTTTTTTTAGAATTTTTTGAGTGTCTAGACTAAAAAAAAAAAAAAAACTCATAAAAAAAAAAATCAAAATTCTGTCACACAGAATTGTTCCGTATATAAAGAAGTGTTTATGGTATGATTTTCAATACAACTGATGTCATATTAGCGGAGAAATCTCTACTTAATTTTTTTTTAAATCATAATTTTTGCTAATAAAACTAAAAGTTTTTGCTCAAATGACTTGAAATTTTTATATGATGAAGGTATTATATATATCTAAAACATATATGAAAATTATCTATTTTGCATAATACATAAAAAAAATAGACATCATAGCAGACGGTCCCCTTAAGAGGACTGGACACACACAGCAAGGGCACTTGAATCTTTATTGGTACAAGTTTATGCCTCTGGCTGTGTTGCATATAGAAAATGCATATTTGTATATCATTTATTGGGTTGTAATGAACAAACTAAGAGTTTCATACAAACCTAGCTATTATAAAGAAGCACCCACCTTTCAGTCTCCTCTTTCTCAATTTGTGACAATCAATTTACACAAAAGAAAGAAGGAAGGCGGTTAATACTTCTGATGGCTCAGAGGTGTAGTGTCAATAGCTATTTCTAGCTGTTGTTTCTTCTATCTATAAAACATCAGAAAATATCATGGCTAATTATGGTTGACTGCTTTGCATGAAAAGAAGTTTTATACATATTATAAAACACTTGTTTTAGCCAGCTCACATGATTAACCATGAAAGTGTTTGCTAATATGCATCATAAAATTGCCTTGCATATCAGAAACTTTATTCTTAAGTTTGCTATACCCCTGAACTCGACAACTGATTCAGTATATTTTCAGTAACAAAGTTGATGAAGGTGACAACTCTGAATTGGGGGTACCCAGTTATTAAGATATGATGAATATCTCTTCATTGTTACATTTTAAGGCTGGAAGACAGAACTGGTGTATAATACAGAAAAAAAAAAAACTCTTAGCTCTTTAAAGACCAAAGAGGAAGTTGTGAGAATGAGATAGAGAAACAAATCCAATATTGTGTATGGGCAAAAATATATTTAAAAATAAATTTATCCAGATATAAATGAGATACTAATGAAGACTGTCAATGAGATGGAGGATTCTATATCACTTAACTTATAACCTTATGGGACAAAATCATTTAAAAATTAAATTAACATGAATAAAGAACAAGGCAGAAGTGGAAAAGAGCTACAAGATATTAAAATCTACTTACTCTGGGAACAGTAGAGAATACGTGCTTCCAAAACTTATAACATTGAAGTAACATCCCGTAGGAAGACTCTTCAGGAACAAGAGAAGTGTGGCGCGTGCACTTTGTATGCTATCTCCTTCCATGCTTCCTGAATTCCCAAAAGAAGATACTACTGTAAGACAGCTTATTTTGATACTTAATAATGTTACTCTAAATATTCACCTCTGCCTGAGAATTGATAGGCACTGGCTGAGTTGCTGAGCAGCTGATGAACATACAAGCCATATTCACACTGACAGCATGTAATATGCAATAAAACCAAAATGATGTGGCCATGCCAGAAAACAGTATGACAAGGAAGATGTCAAAACGTTGTGCATACTAATTGTTTTTCAGACATTCAACTTACCGGAGCGATCCACGACAAATAAAATCTCGTTTCTGTGAGAGTAACTTTCTTCTGGGAATTCTGGGTGTAAATTGACCATGACAAGATCATCCTTCATGAGGCCAGTACCAGCTCGTTCTCCTGATTCTCGAATGATGTGAGTTTTGTATGGATTGGCATAGTATATCAACATGCTCCAGTCATGATCTGGCTTAAATCCACCGCTGTCTTGAGTCACCTGAAAAGGACAGGTGTTAAGTGTGCTCTACATAAGTCAAATCCATCACATATACAGTAATAATAATAATTTGAGAGTACGTACAGTGCACAAAAAACTACTTTAAAATTCAATACCTTAGTAACTGTCCATTTGCTGAAACAGGCTAAATAAACTTTAAGTTCATGTTCAATGTACAATACTTCATGTATTTACAAGAAAATTAAATACAGTATCCCCTACTCTTTCTGGAAGAATCTTCAAGGGACCACAGAATGAGCAATTCTCTGGAATTCATCTTTTATCATCGAATTCCACCTGGAATCTGAGGTTTCTTAAGCATTCTCTGCAATCTTGACCCCTAACATAAACCTCAGGAAAGGATAGAAACTGATATCAATGTATTCCAATCCAGTTTCTGGTTTTTGTTTTCTTCATTGCTATATGTTTCCCAAGTAACAATACACTACTTATCTGCAACAATGTGTGAATTATACAAATTCAAGTAAACTTCAGAGTGGATTTTTTTGCAATGTCCTGGAGATAAATAGTACTTACACGCTGACAAATAATGTAGGTGAGAGAAAAACTAAATTTCATACAATCCTAGAACTTGATTTGCTAAAAAAGAAGAATATGGAATATCTTGCACTTTGCCACTCCAGGAAAAACAAATTATATCTATGCCGAAATGGCTAGGTTACAAGGTAACAATAGCAAACTGATAAGCATCTGTTGATCCTCAGCATATTACCTTTCCACATCAAAAAGGTAAAGTTGTGAAAATTATCTTTTAATAAACTTTTACAAACCTTAAAAAATTTGCATTTTCCTACAATGTGTACTGTATAATAGCTTTTCACTTATTTAAATTCTTAGGACAACACACAAATAAACTAGATACACAACAAAAACAAAATACGAGAGCAAAACATAAGAACACTCCACTTCCACTTGCAATATCATATTGTAACCTGCATCACAGCCTTAGGATAGAAGTAGCAAAATTGATTCACCAACATAAAACAGATAAAAGTGACTAAAAAAGCAAAGATTTATTAGTTATCTAGTAAAATTCAAGCCAGGATCAGGACTTGGGCAATTATGAATGCCACAAATCCTGTCTTGCAAAATCTTTTTCTTTCTGAAATATTCTCACAAGATTCTAATCTATTACTTTGATGACACTTCACTTATATAAAAAGTTTATTAACATTTAACAGCAGTAGTATTAAGATACAGCACAAATGTATCACAATAAAGCTTACCTTTGCTGACATACTGTCGTCACTTAATTCCACATTCAAGGACTCACGGTGTGAGGTTATGCGAGCTATAGTATGTCCCCCTTGAACCTTAGCATTCATACCAAATGTATAGGCTTCAGACACAATGACTGTTTCAGGGTTGCCAGTTTGTGCAACACTCTCTGAAAAACACCCTAAAAGTTACTTCATATACAAAAGATTGCTAATGCGTACTTGTAGATAAACCTAAAGATATCCTAAACAACATTATAAAAACAGTGCAAAGAACTGAAAAAACATCAATATAAGAAACGTAAATAGTTTATATACAAAGGGCAATATTAAAAAGAGGTCAGTTTATTTTCTTCATCTATCAACATTCCAAACTTTCAGTGTAATCACTCCATCAGAAAGGATACCCACATCCAGGCTAACAATAAGAAATCTGTGGCCCTATTCGCATGTAAAATATGCAATATCTGAGGCTTTTAAGGGGGCTTAAAATTGGTACTTCTTTTTTTAAAGTTTTGCAACTTGTTTATAGATATGGCACACAGGAAGGATTAAATTTTGTTTAACCTTTTTCCAGCCATTTCTACTTATACTTTAAGTTTACTATAAGTACATAGTACAATGTTATATTACGTATTGAATTTTTGACTATGCAAGAAATAGTTATAATACTAATGAGTGATGCAAGACACAAGTTTTGATGAAAAATGAAGCAAGAAGAAAATGAGTATGGTGAGAGAAAACTCTTTACCTGTATGCTGGCTGGGAGAAATGTCACCAGGACAGTATCGAGGATTAAGAACAGTTGGCAAAGTGAAACTCACGGCTCCATCAGTCTTGACTTTTAGTTCCATCATCATACTCAACTGCAGTTCAGCTTGAGAACCTGAAAAATAATTGTTCTCATATGTTAAACTGGGTAAAAACCAACTTAAGAAGGGCCTCTTAAAATGTAATCTGTCAGTAAATAAGAGGTCATCAGCACAGGACCCAACACTTCCAACCAGCCAAGAACTCACAGGTGCATGAAAAATGGCCTATTTTAAGGGTTACAACTAGCTAAAACTTATAGCAAAAAATGCTTAATGCAAGTACGTAATTCATGACATAAACAATACTGAAGGAAAGGATAAATGAGCTTAGGCCAATTAAAACTTGGTGAATTATTAGTTGAAGTAACCCAATACAGTTTAATTTTGCACCTGATGATACAAAACAATGAAAAAGTAAGTTGACACAAATTATGAGGGGCAGTGACAAAAAATGTAAGAATCGATGTTGCTTTAAGTACTACCAGTGTTTGCAGGTAACAGAGTTTGGATTACCTGAATCCTAAATGAATTTTATAGGTTCCCTGGTGTATTTAAGGTTGATTTTTTTTCTTTAAAAAATTTGGTCTAGAGGAGTCTCGTATCTATATATTTCCACAGATGATACTGACTGGTATCGTGCCAAAATTTCCCATATACGTAAATGAGATATCTTGAAGTGATGAAGTTAGCATGTACAATATTTGTATCTGCAAATTTACAATTAAATCTGCAAAGCACATAACATCAAGTGATAATAATACCCAATGAAAGATGAATAAATTCTAATATGCCTTATCAAAAATGATAGAGTGGCTGATCAAGAGCAGTTCCTTGGTTTCAGTTCAAACAGAGGTTGCCTTTAGGTCCCAGTGAGATTTAATGGTTACTTTTAATATGAAACTGCTGTATATAGTAGTTCAAATTATGCTCTTACAAAATTCACTGGCTTGCCTTTACAAATA
>NC_087207.1:24523293-24695793 GCF_015104395.2 Macrobrachium nipponense | reverse complement strand
TCTAAATTAATCTATAATCGTGCGTTTAGCCAAGCAGCGGCGCTTTTACAAGAAAGCCAAAAGAGAGAGTTGGCTTTACTATATCAATGGAATCAATTCCAGAACTCCAATGAGAGTGGGTGTGGCGCAAAATCAAGGAAAACTAAGTGGAAAATTTGTTGCGTCACCATTACCCTCATTAAAGGTCAATAACACTCTGATCACAGAGCCCACTGAAGTTGCCAAAGAATTTCAAAGAATTCGGAATGCCGAAATGACTCGAAATGAAATGATGGAAAATCTGAACCATAACAATCACAAATTTTCCTTAAGAGAATTTTGGGAGGTCCCTCTCTTCAACTGAATCAACAGCTCCAGGGGGTGATTCAGTTTTATATGAAATGCTTAAACACCTCCCAGATGATGCCAAAAAAGTATCTACTTAAGATTATAACCAAATATGGGAAACTGGAATTTTACCCAAAGACTGGAAAATATCCATAATTGTTCCCATAAAAAAGCCTAATAAAGACGCTTCCCAAGCCACCAGCTATAGACCAATAGCTCTTACCAGCTGTGTGTGTAAGCTGATGGAAAAAGTGATAAACACCAGATTAGTTTGGCACCTGGAAACAAAAAGGACTAATATCTCCATTTCAATTTGGTTTCAGGAAAAATCGTTCCACCCTTGATCCCTTGCTGAGGCTGACCAATCAAATCCAGCAAGGATTTGCCAAACGATGTCAGACTATCGGCGTACTTTTTCGACCTTGAGAAAAGCATATGACACTACTTGGTGAATTGGCATCATAAAACAATTGCACAAGATGGGCATATGTGGAAGAATGATTAAATTTTATATTCCTTTTTAACAGAGATTTTTTAAGGTTAGAGTGGGCAAAACACACTCCCAACCTTTTGTGCAGGAGGAGGGTGTTCCACAAGGAATCGTTTTAAGTGTAACACTTTTTTCAGTGGCAATAAACAGTATAGTCCAACAAATATCATCAACTGTTAAATGCTCACTTTTTGTTGATGACCTTGCAATATACTGCACAGGATATGATGCCTTGTCAGTATGTAAACATCTGCAAAGGTCTGTTATGCCATTAAAAAAGTGGGCTGATGAGAATGGCTTTAAATTCTCCTCCTCTAAACAGTTTCTGTAAGATTTACTAGGTGCCAGCGTGTGGAAGAGGTTCCCACACTCAGTTTAAAAGGATCTATCATTCCTTATGAAAATGAAGTGAAATTTTTGGGAATGACCATTGACCAGAAATTGACATGGGCCAGCCACATAAACTCCTTAAAGATAAGGTTAAAACAATCTCTGAATATTTTAAAGGTTATTTCTGGATTTAGTTGGGAGCTGATAAAAATCCTGCTGAGACTATATGACTCGTTGTGTGGTCCAAGCAGACTATGGCTGTCAGATTTATTCCTCAGCTTGTCAAACCAGGCTGAAGGAACTAGATGTTGTACACAATATGGGGCTGAGAATATGCTCAGGGGCTTTTAGAAACTTCGCCTGTTGAAAGCTATATGTTGATACTAACCAACTTCCCCTTGATTGAGAAGGCAAGAACTAGGATTAAGGTACAAGGCTAGAATTAAAAGTGCTCCCAAAAATCCCTCCTTCCAGGTGCTGAGGGAAGCAGACTCACGGGTCTTTTCTGGTAGAAGAGCCTCTAGACCATTCCAAGTTAGACTAAATGAAGATGTTAGGGGTAATAATCTTAAATCCCAGAGAGTCATGGAAGTAAAACATCCTGTGTATCCTCCATGGCGTATTCCAGAAGCATCCGTGCGCAAAAAAGCATTTAACAAAAAAGACTGTCCTAAGGAAGAGATTGGGGGAAAATTCTTGGCAGCACGAAACTGTCCATACTAATGTGACAAAAATATATACGGATGGATCAAAGTCAAGTAGTGGTGTTGGCTGTGCAGTTATCCTTGGTGATACAGCATATACAGCTAAACTACCTGACTTTGCATCCATATTCACAGCAGAATTAACAGCCATAGTCTCGCCCTGGATATAGTTGTTCAAAGTAAGCGACACTAATTTTGTCATTTACTCTGATTCCAAAAGCACTTTAGAAGCTATTAAAAAATAGTTTTAAGCAGACTGAGGATTGGGCACACTTATTTCTGACCCATCAGTTTATTTTAGAAGGGGCAGCCTCCCAGAGTGTGCTTGCGGTGGCGAGATGCTAACAGTGGAGCACATTCTGGTTGCTTGCCCCAGATATTTTAACCAGAGAGAGAGATATCTTAGGGGGTAAATCCCTTGTGATATTTTGGGAGATGAAGCAGATATTTCTGCTCTCATCTCCTTTTTAAAGTCTATAAATAATAATTTTTAACATTTAATTATTTTTTATCTATCACATCATAGATATATATATTTATTTATAAGCATTTTCTTCATTTATTTCTTCATTAATTCATTCATTTCTCATATGGTAATTTATATATGAACCATTTCTTCATACACTTATTAACTCATTCATAATGTAATTTATTTAATCTCCATTACGGCGCTGAATGGCTTCTTTGGCCCCAGTGCCTGGGCTTTTGCCCCAAAACTCATACATCCATCCAGCAATATCATAACTTAAATACCCAAGGACTTTTATAGATGTGGCATTGGCATGGAAAAGAACTAGAAAAACATTTTATTCAACCAATGACAAACTTGAATTTAGTAAGCATAACATTCTAAAAAATTACCCTATGATGAAAGGTTTTTAGATATTCCTAGAATTTTAAAGCTTTTTAACATAAATGTTGTTTTCAGTAATATTAATGTCAAGAGTTTAGTAATCAAAAATTCTCCTAAAGATCTTCCAGGCTGCATATATGAAATTCCTTACAAAAAGTGTGATAAAGTCTATTACGGACAGACCGGTAAATCTCTTTCACAACGTCTCAAACAGCATCAATATTCTGTGAGAACTGGGCAAATATCAAATGCATTATTCGTACATATGAGAGATTTAGACCATCCTATTAACTGGAGTCAAGCAAGAGCCTTAATCCCATGTAATAACACAGTTAAAAGGAATATCATTGAATCTTGTTTCATTCAAGGTCAAATAATAGAAATGTTCTAAATTTAAGTCTTGGTTTTATTTAAACTTGATGCTTTCATTGTGAAAAAAGTTGTAGATAAATATAAGCAACAAAATTAATATATTCAGTTTTTTACATGTTTTTTGGACTGTAAAGGTACTTTGTAATTTCGTTTAGGGTCAAATCTGTTTAGGTTTGTGACCATGTGATTATCGATAATCTGGATATCTCTTTTAATTTTTTAACCCTTGACAATTAACCATCTGGTAATCTTGATCTTGTTTTGTACCAGAGACCTTTCTCTCCAATTGTACTTCATTAGCTCCTTGACAATGTCTGAGTAAAGACGAAAGTGCTTGGATTTCTGACTAACCTTTTCCTGTGGGATTTGCTTATTTATGAAGTCACATGCATGTCTACTGTGATTTTTTAAGAAGCTATATATATATATATATATATATATATATATATATATATATGTATATATATATATATATATATATATATATGTGTGTGTGTGTGTGTGTGTGTGTGTGTGTGCGTGTGTGTGTGTGTCAGATGAAAGAGGGCTATAATTAATAATATATTCAATATGCCACTGTGAGGTGATGTGCTGTGACATTTTAGAATGCGCAGATTCATTGCTTTTAACTTCCCATAGAGACAGAGTCTGAAGCGATGACCGGAGAAAGCTGATAAATCATTTCTGGGATGGTGTGATACGAAGATGCATGTTTAAGCGGGTCAACGTTCGTTCTATGGTTATGTGAGTTCACGAGGGCTTGTTCAAGGTGCCTTTGAAAACTGGCTATGACCAGTTTATTGAGGCATTACTGATGAGTGTGAATTCGTGTGTACGTGTACGAACTATGTCTACTCTTAATGGCTTGGTTTAGCCAAGAACGAGGGAGACAGCTACGGGAGAAAAGGCAGAATGCTGGGATAGCTCTGCGAAAGTCTATTTTATTTCAGTGTTAAAGTTCCAGGCTGTAATGGGTAAGTGTATCATTTTTTAGCCAAAGGGATGGCTTGTTTGATATCTGGTAAAGATGTTCCATTTTATTGACTTTGTCTTTACAATTGTGTGTGAGCTCACTAGTGTGTTCTGTGTTTTAAACAGGCGGTTCTAGTGAGGGGGCCGAGTGTCTCAGGGTCCGAGGTCCAGTGTGGAGGGAACTATAATATTTTGGAGAAGAGATAATTGGTGTAACTAATTACTGATTGAGACATTTAAATACTGGGGGGTTATCTGAGTGGTTTGTCTGTGAGACATGAATTATTATCTTTCCATTGTTGAATAAATATTATATTTTTTGTAACTCCGACTCTAATTTAATGACCTGATAGAATGGAGAGAGAGAGAGAGAGAGAGAGAGGGAGGGCTTTTACCAGTTATCACCACTCAGGCTATACGTATACCAAATAATAAATACCTTCATATATATATATATATATATATATATATATATATATATATATACTATATATATATACAGTGGTCCCCCCATATTCGCGTTCTCTGGATTCGCGGACTCACACATTCAACGGTTTTTATTTGGAACTATGTAGAACATTATTTGCGGACAGACTAGCTCGGCCCCATTCGCGGAGAATTTTTCCGACAAAAATAATCAGTAATTAGTGTATTTTGATGTTTATTTTTTTTCATGACTAAAGACATTTTTATGATACAAACAAAAATGATTTATTAATTTTCAAATATTAATTTTGATTAAATACTGTATTAGTAAGTTTAATAAGTGTAAATGATATCACATCTAATAAAAAAATAATAATTCTCTCTCTCTCTCTCTCTCTATCTCTCTCTCTCTCCTCTCTTCTCCTCTCTCTCTCTCTACTACAAAGATGTATGTTTTTTTGTATTATAAATAAATGATTTACTATTTTCAAATATTAATATTAATTTATACAGCAATAATATCAATTCAATTAAAGAAAATACCATAGTGAATTAGTTAAGATTTAGCTTATAAAACATTCAAAAAATTATGGAAGAATGAAGGAAATCCCAGTCTTCTTTCTCTAACTCCAGATACTAAAACACTGGTCAGGATATATCAAGTTCTGTGACAGGAGGGGGAAGAGCTGTTGTGTTGCCATCAAGTGCTCATGAAATTCCGCCCCCCCCCCCTCTCTCTCTCTCTCATTTACTGAGACTCGAGATTTTTTATAGTACTTGTACTATATGTTTTTAATACTTTTATAATAAAATAATAATAATAATAATAATAATAATAATAATAATAATAACTGTAATTACAAAATTCATATTATGTGATAGTATTTTAAAGAAATACAATACTAATCTATCCATGTCACTTTTAATTAACTCTCTCTCTCTCTCTCTCTCTCTCTCTCTCTCCTCACTCTCTCTCTTCTCTCTCTCTCTCTCTCTCTTTTACCGAGATGAAACAAGAATTTTTATGGTACTAGTATGTAAAATGTTTATTGATAATTTCAGTTATTAATAATAATAATAATAATAATAATAATAATAATAATAATCAAAATAATAATAATAATAATAATAATAATAATAATAATAATAATAATAATAATAATAAAAATAATCTTTGAAAGAGACACTCTCGTAGACATGTTTTGTTGAAAATGATGCTGTTGTCAGCACTATTAATCTTATAAAGAGTCTTCTTTCTATCTTTCTGATGACGGCTTTCTCGTTGTTGCTTAGACTGGCGAGCAACGCACCAAAGGGCATGGTAAAATTCGGTTGAGTCATTTGATTTATTATTGCTTATACAATTCTCTCTCTCTCTCTCTCTCTCTCTCTCTAACGCGACGTTTCCTCTGATCGACAGGACATTATCAAGCGATAACTGCTGAGGGACTGAATTCCAGTGGCGAGTCCATCTCCTTTTATCGTGGTGTTGCGAGTTCTTGAGTACGGTCAGAGCACCTCTCCGGCAGGTCGGGTTTTCATTGGTTCCCAGGAAGGTGACTCATATGGCGGGCGTTGACGAGTCTTGCAGACCTTCTCAGGTGGGGGGTATCACCGGGAGCCTCTTGATTGGCTTCTACCTGAGTGACGTCACCCCTGGTATTATTCTCATGCCCGGTGTTCGTTTCATGCGCGTGGTACTTTCGTTAGGGGGCAGGGGGTGTGGTCTCCTCACACACGTCGGTATCAGGAACGCTTCTTGGGTGGTATTAAGGGGAGGCTTTTCCTCGAGGATGAGCAGCGCTTCTAAGAGACGCAGACGTCGTGGGTCAGGTGCTCTCCGATGATCTTAATATTCCTGACGATGTCATCTCTCTGATGTTTCTGTGGTGTACTACAAGGGCGTGCTGCCTAATGGCGCCCTCCTGGGCGTGGCAGGAAATCCTTGTTGACAGGCGCATCTCGTCATGCCGATGTAAATCCCAGGGCATCCTTGGGCGGGGCATACGTATCGGTAGACGACGTTGGACTGCTTCAGGGGGTCTCCTAATGGTGGGGAGGGGTTGTTCATCAGGAAGGTGTCTTTCGTACGCCGATTCTACTAGTAAATAATGAGGGACACTCTCTTTCCTTCCTCCATGGGGCGGACGTGTTCCTCTATTATTTTCGTCATGGCTGCTTCTTCCTCCTTGTATTGGTGGTGCATGAAGGCTTTATAGAAAAGTTTGATATCCTCCGGGGTGGAAATGGTTTCCTTCTCTCTTCCTCCGTCATGTACCACTTGTCAAGGGCGGCTCGAGTTTCTCGGTTTACGAGTTTGTTCGAGTACCCATTGTTAATTAGCATCTGGGATGCTCGGTCGAGTTCGAGGTGTGTGTCCTGCCACGTCGAAGAGTGCGAAAGGGCCCTCCTGACGAAGGCCCTGACGGTGGTGGTCTTGATCGCGCAGGACACTCGCTATCACCATTCAGACAAAGTCCGAGGTTCGTAGCTTTGGTGTAAACTGTAGTCGCCAACTTCTGATTCGTCTTCGTGACAAGGACGTCGAGGAAGGGGAGCCGATCGTTGCTGCTGTACTCGACAGTGAAGTTGAGTGCGCTGTGCTGCAGGAACATCACCGCCTGCGAGAAGAATGGGCGGAAATACGTGCTGAAGCTGTCCGCCCTGATCCTGATGACAATACCAGACACGACACCCCTGCAAAAGAGACCACCACCACCAACCAGACGACCGAGCGGAGGACCAGCGCGAGCCTCCCACCTACGAAGATATTAATGCGTGCCTTGCCTACCTAAGCGAAGAAGACATGCGTAATCGGGTTAGGGGCGTAACCTGCAAACTTGTCGCCCTCAACAGCGGTAAGCTACACATTCAAGAAAAGACGCAGAGGTATATCAACCTCACTGCATACCAGCCTACCCCTGAACAAAATGACATATTAAACCTCGGACTAAACTGCCACTTCATGTCAAAACCGAAGAAACACGAGAAACGCCTGGAGATTAAGATGCTCCTCGACTCAATTCAGCAGTTGGAAGCAAAGAAGATCCTGACAATGATGGACGCCCTTCAACCTCTTCTGCTAGCAGAGGCCCTTACGGACAGGGGGTCATACTCGAGCAGTATTTACACCAAAGAGATGAAGGAGGCAGCCGCAGATCTGAAGAAGTAGGAAGACATCACCGTAAGGCGTGCAGACAAAGACAGCCGCGTTGTTCGTGCTCATCAGCACCTCAGAATACTTCGATAAACTCGACGCCATCTTGTCTGATGTTCTCTAAGTTCGAGAGACTTACGAAGAACCTGACGGAAGACATCAAACGTGACGCCAACCGGGTTCATCGCATCTGTGAATGCCATTACGAATGCCACACACTCCCGCCCATCCAAGGTGACTACAGCCTCGGCTACCTATACGGGAACGTGAAGACCCACAAGGAAGGCAACCCCCTATGCCCGATCATCAGCCAAACGCCCGCCCCGACTTACGCTTCTGGCCAAACGCCTTAATAAAATTCTGACCCCCTATGTCCCCTCCAGGTACTGCCTCACCTCATCGGTGGAATTTTTGGAGAAGATCCGCGACTCCCCCAGTGCGGGAACCATGGCGTCCTTAGACGTTGAGTCCCTATTCACCAACGTCCCAGTCGACGAGACGATAGGGATCATCATGGAGCGGGTATATAGGAATCCCGATATGAGACCCCCTAACATCCCAGAAGACTCCTTAAGAACCCTGCTGGAATATCTGTACGAAGAGAGCCCCTTTCACCACCCACCGAGGACAGATGTACCGCCAAAAGGACGGCGTAGCGATGGGGTCCCTCTTAGGAGTCCTCTTCGCTAACTTCTACATGGGAGAAGTGGGAAGAAAGGGTCTTCTCGCAACACAGATGTCCCCGCACATACGCACGCTACATCGATGACATCTTCGTGCAAGCCGGACTGCGAGGATGAGGTAGAAGCCCTTCGGCAGCAGTTCCTGCAGTTCCTGTCGAGTACAGCAGCAACGATCGGCTCCCCTTCCTCAACGTCCTTGTCACTAAGACAAATCAGAAAGTTGGCGACTACAGTTTACACCAAAGCTACGAACCTCGGACTTTGTCTGAATGGTGATAGCGAGTGTCCTGCGCGGTTCAAGACCACCACCGTCTTTTCTTGAATGTGTAGCTTACCGCCGTTGAGGGCGACAAGTTTGTGGTTACGCCCCTAACCCGATTACGCATGTTTTCTTCGCTTAGGTAGGCAAGGCGCACGTTAATATCTTTGTAGGTGGGAGGCTCGCGCTGGTCCTCCGCTCGGTCGTCTGGTTGGTGGTGGTGGTCTCTTGCAGGGGTGTCGTGTCTGGTATTGTCATCAGGATCAGGGCGGCAGCTTCAGCACGTATTTCCGCCCATTCTTCTCGCAGGCGGTGATGTTCCTGCAGCACAGCGCACTCAACTTCACTGTCGAGTACAGCAGCAACGATCGGCTCCCTTCCTCGACGTCCTTGTCACAAAGACGAATCAGAAGTTGGCGACTACAGTTTACACAAAGCTACGAACCTCGGACTTTGTCTGAATGGTGATAGCGAGTGTCCTGTGCGGTTCAAGACCACCACCGTCAGGGGCGGGCCTTCGTCAGGAGGGCCCTCTCGCACTGTTCGACGTGGCAGGACACACACCTCGAACTCGACCAGAGCATCCAAGATGCTAATTAACAATGGGTACTCGAACAAACTCGTAAACCGAGAACTCGAGCCGCCCTTGACAAGTGGTACATGACGGAGGAAGAGAGAAGGAACATTCCACCACCCCCGGAGGTTATCAAACTTTTCTATAAAGCCTTCATGCACCACCAATACAAGGAGGAAGAAGCAGCCATGAAGAAAATAATAGAGGAACACGTCCGCCCCATGGAGGAAGGAAAGAGAGTGTCCCTCATTATTTACTAGTAGAATCGGCGTACGAAAGACCTCCTGATGAAGAACAACCCCTCCCCACCAGTAGGAGACCCCCTGAAGCAGTCCAACGTCGTCTACCGATACGTATGCCCCGCCCAAGGATGATCTGGGATTTACATCGGCATGACGACGATGCGCCTGTCAAAAAGGATTTCCTGTCACGCCCAGGAGGGCGCCATTAGGCAGCACGCCCTTGTAGTACACCACAGAAACATCACGAGAGATGACATCGTCAGGAATATTAAGATCATCGGGAGAGCACCTGACCCACGACGTCTGCGTCTCTGAGAAGCGCTGCTCATCCTCGAGGAAAAGCCTCCCCTTAATACCACCCAAGAAGCGTTCCTGATACCGACGTGTGTGAGGAGGACCACACCCCTGCCCCCTAACGAAAGTACCAGCGCGCATGAAACGAACACCGGGCATGAGAATAATACCAGGGGTGACGTCACTCAGGTAGAAGCCAATCAAGAAGCTCCCGGTGATACCCCCCACCTGAGAAGGTCTGCAAGACTCGTCAACGCCCGCCGTATGAGTCACCTTCCCGGGAACCAATGAAAACCCGACCTGCCGGAGAGGTGCTCTGACCGTACTCAAGAGCTCGCAACACCACGATAAAAGGAGATGGACTCGCCACTGGAATTCAGTCCCTCAGCAGTTATCGCTTGATAATGTCCTGTCGATCAGGAGGAAACGTCGCGTTAGAGAGAGAGAGAGATGAGAGAGAGAGAGAGAGAGATGAGAGAGAGCGAGAGAGAGAGAGAGAGAGAATTGTATAAGCAATAATAAATCAAATGACTCAACCGAATTTTACCAAGCCCTTCGGTGCGTTGCTCGCCAGTCTAAGCAACAACGAGAAAGCCGTCATCAGAAAGATAGAGAAGACTCTTTATAAGATTAATAGTGCTGAAGCAGCAGTCATTTTAACCAAATATAATATAATCATAATAATAATAATAATAATATAATAATAATAATAATAATATAATAATAATAATAATAACAATAATAATAATAAAACTGTAATTACAAAATTCATAATGGTAGTATTTTAAAGAGATAAAAATGACCTTTCCATTTCACTTGTAAGGATAACTCCTCTTTCTTACTGAGATGAGAGAATTTTTATGGTAGATGCACGTGTTTATTTTATTTTCAAATAATAACAATAATAATAGAAGTACATAGTAATAATACGATAACTAATTTCAAATGAAAATTCTTCCCTTCGTCTTTTTCTGTATCAATTTCCCTACCTCATAACTCCAGTGACGCTCGGAGCTGGGAAAGTAACAATGCCATACAATGGTCAACGAATTTAATGGTTTTATGTATCTCTCTCTCTCTCTCTCTCTCTTACTGAGATGAGATCATTTTCATGGACATGTATGTAATAAGTTTATCATTAATATTTTCCAATAATAATACTATAACTGTAAGTACAAAATTCATATGTGAGTATTTTAAATACAATAATCATTCCATTTCTCTCTTTTAAATACTGTAAGGACAACTCTCTCTCTCTCTCTCTCTCTCTCTCTCTCCTCTCTCATCTCCTCTCTCTCTTCTCATCTCTTCCTCTCTCCTCCCTTCTCCCCACAAGATACTTGTCATAGTGGTAACTCTGTCTCTCTTGGCTGCAAGTGTTATAAGTACGTAAGTATATACCTTTAAGGCTTCTAATGTTTAGGGTTACTTTGAAATTATATAATACAATCTCTAAGATTAATACAGTAATATGATAATAATTTAAGGTAAATCTGATGCAGGATGTTACATAAGATATACATTTGGTGTTTCTATTTCTTCCTTCTTTTATCTCTCTCGCTCTCAGCAAAAGAATTGATAGACAGACAAACATAATTGCACAGTCCTCTCTTTCTCTCTTCTCTGGAGAAATATATGTATTTATGGGAGGGGAAAAAAGTTGCCTACAGACGTTCATTTCAATCTATTGAAATCGTAAGGAGTTATTCTACTCTCTCCTCCTCTCTCTCTCTCTCTCTCTCTCTCTCTCTCGTCTCTCTCTCTCTCTCTCTCTTCTCTCCTCTCTCTGCTATTGGCTGTTTATATATTTCTAATGGTAAAATGTTTAAGATGACTTTAAAATGATATTAATGATACCTATTCAATGGTATATTTGATGTAGGATAATACTTTAAGTAGACATTTGGTATTTGTGATTTCACATACAATTGTTTCCCTTGTAAAAATAAAATGATGTCTCAAGTAACAGTATAAAAGAAAATGTGCATGACTGAATACTTATGGGGGGACTGAATTATTTTCACATACATAACTAAGTCATGCAGTACGTACATAGTATGTATTTATGTATAACCATAAAATGTAAGATTTACTTTAAAACAGTATTAATAATATTTCAAAGATTAATATGAACCATAATAGAATATTTTATGTATATCTTGATGAAGGATGGGTCTTTTTATGAGATACTTTGGTGTTTGCATGTTCAGGATAGGAGTTTATGAGCATTTTAATTTTTAGAGAGGGGTTCCAAAACATTCGCGGATTTCTAACTATTCGCGGGGGGGGGGGGGGGGGTCTGGTACGCAATCCCCGCAAATACGGGGGGGGACCACTGTTGTTATATATATATATATATGGATGCATGCTGCAAGAAACATTACGTAATGCCTTAAGTTGTTTGCAGTGTCCCTTTGGCCCCTAGCAGTGAAAACAGATTACGATTGCGGTTATACACCGATCAAAGATTTGGGAGCAGTAAAAAGATCAAAGGAAATAAAAAGAATTTAGAGGACTTTCAATTAAAATACTCTGAAGGAATATTCAAGAAAATGGATGACCTAGATATCAGTATGCCTGAAAGGATTCTGTAAGGAAATGACTGAGAGAGCAGTGAACCATCAATAGGACAGACTGCGGAACTCTCACTGAAGTATGAAAACCCATCTTCATGGGATCCAAGTCATCTCAGAAGAATCAAACCACTAATCACACAAAAACCTATAGTAAATTTCACATTTAAACCTCTAACCACAATAAGAATCAACTGAACATCAACATCATTTAAGAACACACTAAAAATCAGTATAACAAATTATATCACTTGTTTGACTGCACTGTATTTATGGTAATTGCTACATAATCTGAAGCAAAGAAAAAAAAGGGCATCAGTAACATTTTACCATCATGAATCTATAACGAAATAGAAAGGACTGCTTTCAACTCTCACCTTTTTCTTTTCCAAGCACTGTGCCGAGATCTTCCGGCCATCAATGACTGCTTCAAACTTGTACACAGCAGCACCTTCATCAACTGGCATCCTGAACTCAAGCTGTGGAAAGAAAGAATTGAAATCAACTTTTTCATATTTCAACATTACTTTTCTTAACCTCATGAACTGATTTTATGCAGGATAAGGCCTAAAGCTGTATGCAGCACTGCTCTGCTGGGGTGACTTCAGTCATATATGTATGTCTGGCATCTTCTCGATGATTTCAGTCCTACACGTAAGTTTCGGTGTTTCCTTCTTGTGTCTGGTCACATTGATGACTGACTTCCCCTCCCTGGAGTACGTTGACAACAGCAGCAACCACATTTCTACTCTTTTCCATTTATTTATGTTACAACTGGTAGTTCTGCTGGTGGTCTACTATGAACTATCTCCTTGATTTTGGTCTCTTCTCAGTTTGCAGAGATTGATTTCTCCTTACTAGCTGTTGTGTTCTAACCTGATGTATTATTTTTTTGGTTGGATCTGGAGTTCTGCCAACTACATCGGTTTCCAGCTGACCTTTGGTGGCTTCTTTCTGGTTTGCCTATCCTGAGTTAATGAACATACACTTACTATGTAAGTACTAAAAAGACTATGTAAGCACTGGACCAGGGATCAAAGATATATGACACAGGATGCAAATTACAACAAATTTGAAAAAAAACCACTCTCCAATGGTTGGCAATGCTGCATAGCCTAAGGACAATTTTGGTAACAATGTTGGTAACACTGCTTGCACTCATGAAGAGACTACTACTTAGGTTAGGTTGTGTGGGAGACCAAGAGAAGTTTCCAAAGGGTTGGGGGGGTCAGATAGCTGGGCACCATGGGAGGGATGCAGAAGTAAGGCTATTGACAAGAACTCACCCTGAGAGTGGTTGTTTTGGAAGGAGGGTGGAGTAGAGGACTAGTTTCCGGCTGGGAAGGGGGTAGGAATGCATATGAATTCATTACAGTGTGTTTTGCTTTTTTGTTTTGCTTTTTATGTTTATTCTTTTCCTGCAAAGCAAAAAAGAAAAGAAGAGATGCGGTACAGAGAGAACAACTGAGGTACAAAGCACCTCAGTGGTGTGATCGGTATGGTGTTGGCCTACCACCTCGGTGGCCGCGAGTTCGATTCTCGGGTATTCCACTGAGGGGTTAGGAAGTCACGTAAAGCCGTTGGGCCCGTTGCTGAATAACCACTGGTTCCATGCAATGTAAAAACACCATACAAACAAACAAACAAACAACTGAGGTACGTATCACGCACATTTAACCCTATAACACACTCGCTGCTTCCCTTTTTTTACTTTTATTTTACTCTATACTGTTATTATTTTTATTTTCATGGCATTAAAGATGAAACTACTATCAAATTTACTACCAAAAAGAGATAAACGCATTTGATATTCCTAGCATGTGCGCATACACTACATAGTTACGTACAGTGTAAGATTTTTCTTATAATATTCATATTCATTTATATTACTATAATGTCTATGTACTTAGTTTTAGATGCTACTTAGTTTTAAAAACCTTCTCAAACTTGCTGGGTTAGTGCTGCTAGATGTAGTACTTCTGGACATGTATTTTTTCATAATTTGGTTTTAACTTAATTTCCATGTCTGGATTGCTTTAGTCCCAAGTGCCCTAAGCAGAAGTCAATCTGGGTGTACTAAACCACTCCAATAATCTAGTTATATGTATAATTCCACTACTAAAGTGAAATCACTGTTAGTACCATGCTAACATTCTCCTGCAATGTAGGGTGAAGAACAACAAAACAAAAAATATAAGCAGTATCTGCTAAAAATCCTAAGAAAGGGGACTACAGATGCATTGGTATAGACAATTGGTAGCACTGGGATATTCACCAAAGAGCCAGTTGTCTTTCTTTCTATTCTCACCACCCTGACAACTATGCCTTTCTAAGCACTAAGCAGAAGCAAAACAGCTTTGTACACTGTATGACACGGTTTTAAACAAGTTTCTTTGTCTTACCTCAAGAGCATTATCTGTGGCATTGTGGTATGTCAGAGATGCCTCTACTCTCGCAGCAAATCCACGTACTGTAACATTGATGTCAACTGCCTTCAGAGTTACCACATGGACTTCACGGGCTGTCAAAGTGAATAAAAATAAATAAATACCTACTTCCATACAGGATATGCAAGTAACACAGATAGTACTAGATTTATCTATTGATAAATCACACAAATGGTAAAATATTAAAAGAAAACCCTTACCGTAATAACCAAAGTCGATATGTTGAGATTCCTCAGCAACTTGAACTCGCCCAATTAAACCCCAAGGAGTCATCTTTGAACTGAAATGAAATAAAGAAATGAATACTTAATACACTACTATTATTAGTATTCAGAAAATGTACCCTATTCATATGGTAAAAGTGCAGAGGGGCCATTGGCTTGAAATTCAAGCTTCCAAAGAATACGGTGTTCATTCGGAAGAAGTAACAAATGGTAAGAAATATAGAAGGAACAGATCAGTTATTAGAAAAACAAATTAGCAAATAAACCAATAAATAATGTAAGTAAATTATTAAAATACAAGACGATTTATATTAGGGTAGTAATGCACTTAGAAATTCCAATTGCACGACAGCCACAGGGAGGCTTTTGCTGCTCCACAGTCCAACAGTGAGAGGAATAAAGGATCATGGAGCCTAGACTTTCGACAGCGAGGCACATTTGCTGCTTCGTGGCTCTGCAGTTCAGCAAACCTGGTTGCTCTCAGCAGGAAGAGGCAACGAGGGATCAACCGTGAATGTGAAAGGTCGCTGTTGAAATACAACTTGGGGAAAATTGACGAACAAGAGACCATCTGGTGATGGTCCAAGTCATAACTGCTAATATTAGAAAAGAGAAAACTACCACCGCAAACCACTCTATCTAAGAGATAGAGTGGTTTGCACTAGCAGGAGCAGGCATCCAATCCAGAGTACGGTACTCAGTCAACAAGGACAAATAACATAAAACAGGTAGCATTGATTTCGTCACTTCTAAATATAAGAGGCCTTACGAACAATATTTAACTCTGGTGCGGCATTTGCCGAAACTTTGATTGGACGTTTCTCAAAAGTAAGATGCGAGTCTAAAGTTACAGCAATAATTAAAGCTTCAGACTCATTCAGCAAAGTCCCATTCACCTGAAGGGGAGGATGGGGTGGAAAATCGTTTCACTGGAGTTCAGCCTCATACTCCATCAACTTCACCATTCGCTGATCCAGTTCATACAAATTCCAGACTGTTCAGGCATAATATTATATTTTCTGCTTTAGATTAACCATCTGATGCAAAATAAGCCCATGCTTCGGTTCACAAGGAAAAGAGGGGGCCTTACAGTTTTTTTTTTTTTTTCTACAGCCAGATTTCAGTGGACCATGGTGCAAATGTTGCAGCTGAACCGGGGTCACAACAGATGGGAAAAAACATACAAGAATTATTAAGTGCTAAAATATTAACATTCACACCATTATAATACTGAATTTGGTAACTGGCTCTCAGTCCACGAAGGAACCTCCCCTCGCTTTAGATCTAACGTGTTCAAACGACAGGTAAAGTATACTTGCCAAGCGTCAGTGTCACTTGTGAGTGGGTGGAGGGGGTTATACCTGAGATATCAAATGTGTATACTTTCGACGCTTGCATATTTAAATAAAAACCCCTTTACTCAATCCACAGCTCTTCAGGAAAGGGTATGCAAATTATGTTCTTCACTTGAGCAATGGACATTCAGGTAAATAGCACTGCTGTAAATGTCCTTATTGACTGTAGGGTTAAGAATGGAACCATCATTTATGTGGATGGAACTCACAAGTCACTCTCAAATTCCTGATGTAAACCTTCTCAGCAGTTGCTTTCTGATTGAGGTTTTATAATCACATAAAAGATTCCCTCGAACAGCCCTGTCGTACAATTGTATAAAGCTGAGTACAGTTTCTCTGAAGAAAAGGTCTACAGTGATGTTGGACAAAAGAACTTCATCAATTCCCGCAGTGTATTATGTAACAGAATACTTTTTAAAAAATCTGCAGTGAGTGACACTGAAATAAAAGAAGGCCACATTGTGTGTAATCTCTCTCTCTCTCTCTGTCCTTGAGTGACCACGATAAAGATAATTCGTTTTGGTACATGCTAGTATCATAATGCCAGTCTGCTTGATTTGCAGCTGATATTCGCATGACAATACGTATTTCAGCCGAGTTGATGCCAGCATAAGTTTCGTACACATAGACCAAATCATTGCGGTCTCCTAGCCTGAGCTAAGGGAATTTACCACTTGTTTTTTAATATTAGACGAAAAATAAAAAATCACGAAAAGTACATGGTATTTTCTTATAAATTTAAAGTAGATCTATTTTTCAATATCCAAAGAAATATTGTATCAATATATAGCAAAAATTTTCCAGGAGAAATGATAGTAAGATTGTTTTTTATTGTGTATGGTCTGACAATGCTCATAATAAAACAAAAATTTAATAATTAGATGCCTTTTAAGAGTACAGTGACATGCCATCACATATACTATATTCTAAATAAGTGCTTGAATTCATATTGATGTCAGCCCTGTAGTCGTGATTTACTAAAAGTGGTTATTTCAAAGATTTGTTTCACTAATCTAGCATGGTTCTGACAAAAAATATACATATGATTTACATATCCATGCCACAAATATGTATGTAAGAAACAGCAGTTGAACTCCCATTAGGCATTACAATTTATGGCATGTATATTATTCACATCAATTAAACGTAGATTAATGTATAATCACATGAGAGACAGATGAAATTTCATATAAATTCAATCAGTAACATGCAAATTTATAATTATTCTATTTGACAATAATTTAAGTTAAGTGACAGTACAAAAGGAACAAAAGATTCAACTTTATTAGGGAATATGTCACCTGAGATACCAACCTATCGTCCACCCATATATCCACCCCAAAGACAGCTGTCCACGTCCTCTTACTCAAGTCTCGTCCACCCAAGATGAATAGCACTGTATGATCTAAATTCTACATTCCTGTGAGCAGTATCGTTATATGTATTCTTGACGACTTTAACTCTGCAGAATGACATCTATTTCTCTGTAATAACCTTCATTAAACATACAAGGTGATTTTCCTGTGGCCCAAAGTCTTTTATATGATGAATACAAGCTTTATTAACTGTTTCTAAAACATATCTCAATAGTTCATTATAAGTTAGTCTGGAAAGCTTTCCCTCTGATGACACAATACATTCTGTACACCTTTCACAGGATATGCTGCATGCATTCTGAAGACCTTTCACAGGTCATGCAGACATCAGTGACATCATCTGATGAAAAAATCAGAGCTTCTCAACTCTTTAGAGAATTTATATAATTTTGACTGGTACTTTCTAATGCGTCTAGGCTTCACACTTTAAACATTGCTTTAGTTTAAATACTACAAATTCATCTGTATATGTAACAATGATGTACAACTACTACGCTTCCTTTTCGTACAGCCATATACTGAAAAATATCCAAACTCCAAAGAATACAATGTCAACCCATGCACACACTTGATGACGTCACAGGGAGAGAATGCTCCGTTTTCTTTCATATTTATGCTTTGATGGGGAATTTACTTATATAATAGGATCACATTTCATTTGTCCGAGACATTACCCAAAGTCATGCACTTATCAAAGAGGTAGAATCTAGAGAACCTAGTATCATGATTGGGGCAATATCAGGTATTTATTCATACAAGTTTCCATCCGTTGGGCAGTCATTTTAAAGAGCTACATACCTGTTGCTTAGCCATTCAGCGGCATATTCAGATCAATGTTGCATTCTAATGAGAAACATTTTTGGCAATTTTTCCAAATTTGCAAAGTGAATTTAGTGTAGCAGTTCTTATTGCTGCGTGTGCGATCATATGTACATTAATTTTCTTGTTTATGTTTGAGTAAGCTGTATGTATCAATTTCCCTCATATTGTTAACTTTATCACCGTTTAGTTTGATAATAACATCATTGTAAAAGACAATTCTCGTTCCATCTTCACCCTCCTGTTTGTAGATTTTTCTTCTTCGATGTTAGGCTGTCCGTCCCATAACATTTGGGTTTAAACGAATTTTTGAAAGTCGCTAAAATTCGCGACAGAATTTATGAAATATCATACTTCTTCACCATTCGCTGAAGGCCTTCTTAACCCCAGTGCCTGGGGTTTGGCCCTAAATATCATACATCCATCTTCAACATAGCATAATAGTTTGAAGACACAACGAGGCCCCTTTGAAACTGATACAAAAGTTTTCTATTCTTTGCTCTCATTTGAAAGCACTTCTCAAAATGTAGACTCACACTGGAGCTTCCTTAGTAGTGTTTATTGGGTCTTCTCTCTTGCACAGGTGAACCCATTTTCTTCTTATCTTCGCCCTTTTGGGCAAACTGCAAGAACCTAGTGTCGTTTTCTTTTACTCCTCATGGGAAAACAACCAAACACAGCAAAAAGGACAAATTTTTAAATCAATTTGTATTTTTCATAGCTAAACAAACCTTCGGTCTTAGCAATAGGATAATCTTAGCGCCAGCTGGAAAAACGGTTAAAAAAACATTCAAAAATTATATTGTATCGAAAGCTCCTTCAGTGACTTTGATTCACCGAGTTAACTTGCGCGCGTGACTGCCTCCCGCCTGACGTCATACGCACAACGGGGCGTTTTTTTTTCTTTCTTTTTTCGACTCGAAGTGAACAGACATGGTATTCTCTGGATATTGATACTGAACAGGCAGGCGCCGCATTACATGTACTTTCAATGCTTCCAATAGAACAGCTGATAGATTTTTTAAGTCAGGGGGGTAAATCAGCTGACCAAAAGGGCGT
Organism: Macrobrachium nipponense; assembly: GCF_015104395.2. Classification (NCBI taxonomy): domain Eukaryota; kingdom Metazoa; phylum Arthropoda; class Malacostraca; order Decapoda; family Palaemonidae; genus Macrobrachium; species Macrobrachium nipponense. Next base: position 24,676,257 of record NC_087207.1, on the reverse strand, counting down.
TGGTTCACGTTCGTGATGTCATGGGGGTCCTCCTATGATCCCTTCTTCATGGGTTTCCTAGAATCAGTAGTAGTCGTCGTCATGGTTTCCCCCTAGAAATGGCTCCCCTGTTCATTTACAACTAACTTAGCGGATATACTGATTAAATGCCGAGTTACACTGCATGCAAGCAAAGTGCAGATGTCTACTTCGAAAATAAACCAAGCTGGATCTATAAATAGCATTAATGTAAAAATAAAATAACGACACTTCTGTTATGTTCACAAACATCTTTCTCCTTTCATCTTAATGTGCATTGATATTTTAAAATTATCTTAGGTAACATTGCATACTTTCCTTCATTTCTCACCAATTCTTTTATATTTAATAACCTGAGTCATGTGAATATGTTTTGAAGAGTGAATGACGGTTTCTTGCAAATGTACAATGATTTCTGCATCTAACAGTTCTCACACTTTATACCCATCAGCGACTATGCCTTCTGGATATGACGTCAGTATTAAGTATTTACCAATTAAACAATCGCATTTCTTCCAAAGATTCTGAATGAATGACATTTCATGGCATCCGGGAAAATCGTTGCTTTCCCTTCCGCATATAACGAATGGTGAAGGGGCCATCGGGATCCGATGCTACCGAGTGATAAACGGGCAGGGGGGGGGGGGGGGGGTGAGCGAGCCTTCTTATCTCCATGGTTACCGATAAACGAATAAATCCACTCGAATCTGATACGCTCCGGCAATACCGAATTCCTGATAAAATAAATACGCGACGATTTTGCTATAATGCTTGTTATCGATGAAATTGGATTACCCATACTTGGGTTAAGAACCAGCCACATCGATGATGTTCCGTTATACACTAAACGTATGATAGAATACAACGCGTATGAAATCTGTACTTACTGAAGACCATTAATTTATTTTGACAGAGTTGATTATCTGATTTTGTTATCCAGTTCTACACTCGGGTAGTCCATGAACTTACATTTCACCAAAATGCACCATGTTTCGAATCATTAGGCAACACCAAATATTCTGGATTTAACTTAACAACACTAGTTATTTGAGGTGTTGACATTAGTCACAGGCAACATTAGGTTCTTAGCTGACAATACTTACATTGGTAGATAGTGTCAACACAATGGCAAACACTAATCACACTACCGAAGACGAAACTGTCAACACTTAATCTTCGGTGCAGATAAATTCTCACGACTTGTCAACTATTTTGCAACTGTATAAGTGGAATAGCGGCAGACTGAATCTGAGTGATACAAGAAGACCGTGGAACCGAGAATAAGAGGGCGGTAAGGGTAACGCGTTTTATGTGACTACTTATGTACGTCTGACAGCGGTACTTTTGCTTGCCAGTTGCCAGGCCCAGGTCATTGTTGCCAATTGGTTTGTGTTTACCCTCCAAACTTGGGATAAGACTTACACAAAACCGTGGAAGTAAGTGAATTTAGCGACTCTATTTGTAATATAATATATACACATAAATATTGGAGCAATTTAATCATTATTGCATTACTATGACATCTAGAATTCATGAAAACATTTTGTAAAGGCATCGGCGTATGTGTCAAGTTCCACTAAGCTGGCAACGATGCTGGCCCTCCCTCCGTTGCCTGCATGTGTGGTTTCGTTGTGCGGAAATAATTGACGTTACAAGACTTCTATCTTACTATTCATTTTACTTGCAATTTTTACGAACAGTAAAACTTAATAGAAAATCTAAGAGCGATAAGATGCAGTGTGACATTGCAGTGTTTCGCTTCAGAAATGAGCGTAATGTCAAGGCTATTGCGTCACGTTAAGCAACTTGAAGCTGCGACGTTATCTTGTGGCAAAATCCAAAATAATGAACAAGAGTCGAGTTGCATTTTCGAGTACAGTTGCCAGACGTAGAAGTTCACATTGGGTGTTTATCTTCTGCGGTCGCTTCAAGAGACAAGACCAGTTTCGTCATCTTTGAGAGGGCGAGACAAGAGTTTCGTTTACGGTGGTGTGATCAGTGCTTGTTATTGTGTGGACAGTATCCGCCAGGGTAAGTGAAAAAAAAAGGCCTTATATTAGTGCTTATGAAGAATGTGAGTAGTATTATGTTAGTGGTGTTTAAGTGATTCACCTTTTATCAACTTAGAATTATTGCAGTAGGCTGTAGTGAAATGTTAGTGCACTGTATATGTACTCACCAGTAAGGTCAAAAGTGCGGAATGGAGTAACAATAGTCGTTTGCAACCACAGATTGCATACGCTATTCTGTCGTTGTCATGTGTTTAGTGTATCACGGATTCCATCGAACGCAGGCCTAGACCATCCAGGCTCACTGATAAACAAATATTTGTTTTGATAGCGAAAGCATTGCTTATTTCTTATGTTATGACTCCAGTATTGATACAAGGTATCAGTTATTTTAGAGGGAACATTCATTAACGGTAACCCAAGAAGACGAGACGGGTCAGATCCAAAGGAAAATCCACCATACTACTACTACTAGTACTAATCGTATGAGCACAGTTGCGGGCACACTACACTGTTCGTGTTAGGTGCAAAACTATTTAACTTCGTTTTATAGTACTGAATTATAATTGTATTTAGCTTCACCATGTTCAATGGTTCCTCAAACTGTTTATTTTAATTGCTTACTGCAACAAGAACTCTGAAAAGTTAAGATATGTTAAAGAGAGAAATGTTACTAATTTTTACGGAATTTTACCAATTCATTTCTACTTTACCTTTAAACACCCATACTTTTATTTCACTTTTCTTATTATGTATTCCACCGATTTACTGTTGGGAAATTTCAGGGTCTCTAAAGTAATGTCCTGTTCTTTTATTTTCTGTAGAGTTTTACGAACGAATAGGCGCTGTCCTCTACGCTTCAGATATCACAAGTTCAACATATTATTTAGTCAGCCTGACTTTCATTATTATGCACGCATCGTTTGTTTAAAGTTATATGATGTAGTACTCATTTTCCCCGGAGTTTTTTTTTTCAGTAAGGGGTCAGTCAAGCAATTGTCATTTTGTGATAAAAATCTGAAATTTGGCACATATGTAGAGCTCCATATAGTGAACATTTTCAGATATTGGTGGGACAGTATGGAGATTATGCCTTGCTATGAACCTCGGCTTATTCATTTGTTTCCTCATTTCTTCCAAGGTATTTTCAGTCTCGTGCTTAATTTTCCTTTTTTTTCCCCCCCCCCCTTTTTTTTTTTTTTCCTTTTCCGGTGCTTTTTTTTATTTTCTAATTTCTTACATCCGTTGTATTTATTACACATTTCTGCCATGCTTTTTGTCCGGCATTGTCCTTAAGAGGCTTTTAGTTGATCTTCTGGTATTTCTTTAATTAATCTTTTCCCCTCCGAGTTTATTACGCTAATGAAACAGCATGATTTTTTTTTCATACCTTATTACGGGCCATATGCCCGGACTCCGATATAATCCAATATGGTGCTCCCTTTGGTTGTTCATACATTCCTTGGAGGATCCTATAATGCATTTTCTTTAGTTCATTCAACTCGTTTTCCTTGATGTTACGTTATGTGTCTGTGTTAGCAAATAATGTTGGTACCACTGCTGTTTCATAAATCTTTTTCCTCACTTCTTCAACGTCCCCTTATTTTCTCATTTATCCTGGTGGGTCCTCTCCCTTTTGATTTCTCTCTTTGAAGCTTACTTCCTTTGAGCCATTTAGTGTGGTACTATAGTACCATTCTCTTATAGGTATAAGCATTCTTCTTCATCACTAATTGGGTCATTTTTTTTCTTACTCTGTTCATCTGTCAATATCTGTTTTCCTCGCTCTTTTATCCATTACGAGCTCTGCGAACTTACTTGGTTTGGTACTGAATGTAAATTTCTTGAGCTGTTTTAGGCTGCGGAAGCTGCCGAGTGCCGTTTCTGTTGATTCTCTCCTGCTGGTGGGGGACATGAGATCATCGACAAATATTAGAGACTCTCTGTATTTCCTATGAGTGTTACCATACTCCTGCTTATCTCATTTACTCTGTCTGCCACTATGCTGCATAGCTTTGGGCCATATGTTGCTCCTTGTCTCACAATTTCCGTTATTTCAATGATCTCTGCTTCTACTGCAGGACATCATATTACTAACTTAACGTTTCCTTTCATCTTTCGCATCTACAGTGCATCTCTCCACCCCATCATTTTCCGTCGCCTTTGATGCTGTCCTCCATGTCTAGTTTATCAAAGCATTTATAGGCATCTGCGAACCGTAGCCAGGTACTACGTTGGGTGCCTAGCATGTGCCAATCACTTCAATGCGTGTGATGCTAGCAATGAATACCCTTCTTTTGTTTTCCAATCCTAGTTTGCTGCCTTTTTTTTTTTTTTTTTTTTTTGCAGCAATAATGTTTCCATTTCTTCCCATTCGTCCGGCATGTTTAACTCTGCATGCAGTGTCTCCTATTAGGAGTGCCAGGCTCTCATTTCTGTACCCATATTCTTGATTATTTTGTTATTTATTCCTTGTCTGGGCGGGGGGTTTGGTTCATAATCCCGAATCTTAAATTCCTGAAAGTCAAAATCCCGAAACTTAAAATCCTGAATGTATTAAAATCCTGAATTATCAGAATCCCGAAATTAAGATTCCCGAAAGATCAGAATCCCGAAAACTATAGCCATTCTCCATTCCTTAAGTTTTTTTCTCTCTTTTTCATTCTTTCTTTCTTTTCTCTCTCTTTTTTGTGTAATTCCCTATCTATCTAGGTGATTTACAGTATATTTTATAATTTCAATTACATACCCCTTACACACCCTGTACAAATTTACTTAGTATTTGTTATTCGTTCTATCTTCTTATTCAGTATTTTACTGAATATGGCTTTATTTTATTTTATTTTTTTTGTAGGCCATTGCCAGCTCTCTCTCTCTCTCTCTCTCTCTCTCTCTCTCTCTTCTTCTCTCTCGTCTCTCTCTCTCTATCTCTATTCAGTATTTTACTGCATATGTGACTTATTTATTTTATTTTTTTGAGGCCATTGCCAGCTCTCGCTCTCTCTCTCTCTCTCTCCTCTCTCTCATATATTCGTTTGTCTGAAATTACCAGTAATTGTCCCATATGCAAGGAAACCAGGGATTTGTCCGACATCATTAAAGGATTAACTTTGTGGGGAAATTTAAAACAAAAAAGAAAAAGAAGAAATACCTTTATTTCAACACCTTTACAAAACAGTATTTGAATCATTGAGAATACATTAAAACATTTAAAACTAGAATATGGAAATATTTTAAAATGAAAGATTATGAGCAATAGCCCGAAGATAGTTCATACGATCTGGTCGGTTTTCACGATCGTTAACTATATTTTGTATCCTTTCTTCACGACGGATAACACATTTTTTTTCTTTTTGGACAAGACTCGCCTCGCAGAATGCGTTCACATTCATTCATTACGTGCTGCTGCTCTTTTTAAAACTCACCAATTATGCGATAAACACCGACATGCGCATTGCCTACTAAATTTTCCCATCGCCTGTGCCATGCTTCGACATTGTTCTGGGTACGAGGAAATCCACTTTGGAAGCATTCATACAGAGACCACAAATTTGGTGGAAACAATGGAGGCGATCAAACAGCTACACCGTTGCGCAGATATTTTCTTATTCTGCCATGCACATAATTATTTTCAAACCAATCGACAACTTCATGAACTTCATCAGGCAGATGCAGTTTCAGTTCATCGAAAGCTCCTGGTATTTCAGCAGATGGAAGGAATGCTAATGCAAACAAAGGACGTAGTTTTAGACTTGAAATTTTCGTCGTTACCATATCGTATAGCCAATCCACTTGACTGAAGTCTGCTCCAAATGCACTGGCCAAAGTGGAAAAAACAAACTTTATTGGTAACCGCTTCAAATTCACTTTTTGTGGCTTTGATTACACTTAACTCTTCATCTGTCATTATGATTCGAAGGTTTAAACACAATCCATTCTCGTCTGCAAAGTCTACCAAATCTTCAAATAACCGTTTATAAAGTGACTCAATTTTTCGTGTCATTAGAATATATACTAGCGGATATGTTCTGGAGGTATCTGAGCAAACAGGGGCATGAATTGTGTAAAGTTGATAAAAAATTGTGGGGACAGTTTTGAAGGTTCCGTCCATGATCCACATTGAAGCATGTGCTAGTTTCTCTACTCTAGCTTCAGTGGTAAACATTAGAAGTCTCTCTCCTTCTAGAGTCGAATCCTTCACTAAAAACAATTCAGCATTTAATGTTTTTTGCAGCACCAGAGGAACTTCTATATCAATAATAGTCTTTGGTTCTGGAAGATGATGAGCTTGCCGAATTCTTTTAATCTTTTGACGAAGTGCATTTTTTGATGGCAAACATGGAACAATTTCCGGGTTAGCAGTGGTTGTACACGATTGTATAATCTGACATGGGGCATCTTTTGTGTTTTTAGTTTTGGGTGAATGGTTGTGGTCTACAGTTTTTTTAAGAATATGTTGTCCATTTGAAAATATGGTTATTGCTCGGCCTTTGCAATTAAGAAGTTTCCTACTTTCACAACACCAGTAGTATCTATTGTTTAAACTTTTCTCTTTCACCATCAAATAGCCATGTGCATTTAACTTATTAAAACCTTTTTGCGAAGGAACATTTTCACAGATCTCTTCCATTGTTGTTATGGGCTTTACGCTTTTAGTATTTTGTAGACCACAATGGAGAAGTGACTTTATGATAACACAGGAACAGACTAAACTAAAAGACATCGTTACAAGAAGCCTAAAATGGTAATTACCCCAAGCTCGTACAAGAGATGGTTAAGACAAATGGATAATTTACTGGGATTATGATAATTCGGGATTTTAAGATTCGGGATTTTAATAATTCAGGATTTTAATTCATTCGGGATTTTAAGTTTAGGGATTTTGACATTCGGGATTTTAAGCTTTGGGATTTTGATCGGAACCCCTGGGCGGGGCACTACCTATATTTATTTTTATTTATTTATTTATTTATTTATTTATTTTTTGCTGCTTTTTCCACACTGGCCCGCTGATTTTTTTTCCACTCCCATTATGGACATCTATTTCTGGCACAGGAGAGCAATTTCATCTGCTGTTGCTGCTCTCTCCCTATTTCATCTTCAAGATCATCCAATATGAATGGCCCTTTTTTTTATGTTGTTTGTGTATTCTTTGAAATTTCTTCAACCTCTATACGTAGTACTATTTTCCCTTTTCCTTGTAGTAAATATAGTCGTGGTCCGTAATGTTCAAATGCTTTCTTCCACTTTGTCAAGATTCTTTCCAGATCTGTTCGCCATTTGGTGTACTTTTATTGGACCCTTTCCTCTGGCTGTGTCCACCAAAGTTTGTAGGTCTTTGCGTTCTTTTACCTTTGTTATATCTATTTGTTTTACATGCTTCTCCCACATACTATTCTTCGGTTCATGACCACTCTCACAGCACAGTTGTCAGGGCGCACTGGTTCAGAGGATATCCTGTAAGGAGTTCTCTATTTCCGTTCATTGCGATTGTCGGCATCCTTTCTTCATGTTTTTCCCTTATCATAACACAGTCAATAATACGTAGGTAAACCTTTGCATGTTTTGAATTCTAGTCCAGGTTCCAATCATTTTCTGTTTAGTTTTTTTATATTCGTTTCAACAATGCCCTTCCTCCTTTGGTCACTCCTTCCTCATGGTTGGTGGGGACTTTTCCTATTTCTACTGAGGGGAACATTCTTATCAGCAGTTCATTTTGGCTCTTGTTTTCCTTGTGGGGCCTATGTAACGCCTAACCTTATCTTGTTTTTGCCGTTGTTTATGATGAGCCAGATAAGACGCATGAGTTATGCTTTCAACTTGGTTTGTACAGTGACACAGTGACACAATACCCTTTAACCCGTCATTTCCACATTTAGTATTCGTTTTCCTGAACACGAGTTTCTGTTAAGCATAGTAGCTATTGTTGGATCCACCTTTTTAGTTATTTCTTTCAATGATTCTAATCTGGACTTGATTCCCCAAATATTTACATAGAATACCTATACCTCCCTGGAGGCAAGGTCCTGTCATGTTGGATGCACTGGGGTTTCTTACTGCTTCTACCCTTGCCACAAGGCCCTCTTAATTAAGTTGAGACTGCCTGGACGGAGTTACGCATTTCCAACCTATGGTTGAAACTGCGTAGCGGGCAAGAGGGCTTTCGAACTGGGAGAATTATCTCCTAGTCTGAATCTAAATGTCTCAATTTTTCTCTTACTTGTTCATCTTCCAATCTCTTACTTTTTATCACTCAGTTGCTCCCCCTAGCTGTCCTCCTTCTCTTCACTAAAACCCTTGTGCAGGTTAGGTAGGAGCTGGTTCTCTGAACTTAGGCTTTACCTTGATCCAAATGGCAGGGACTATAGTGGTTTGGTCCGCCGCTCGAATATGTTTGGACCCTGAGGATATTGATGTAATTCTACATCAATATTTATTAAGGCGGGACTACCTGTGGGTCCTTACCTACGGAATCCGGGGAGGTATAGTCTCCATGGTAGGACTCTCGGCAATTTATCCGGATTGCCCTCTAAAATAACATGAGTGGGGATGATTGCATACTAGCTATGCCCTCGGTCCTATCAAGCGGGTTTCGCTTACACTTGAGCCAATCATGTTATGATAGAGCCATCCCTTCGGGGTAGGGTAGGGAGTGGACATATGGGAGTTGGTCTCTGCTATGTGTCTTTGGTGAAGGGGAAGTCTTTGAGAGGAGACCCAGTTTTTTCCATGACTTGCAGTTAGTTTCTCTGTAATTTCAAAATGAAAAGAAAAAATGGAAAATGTGACCCCGTGACACTAGATAACCATCTGACCCTGGAAACGAACAAGGACACCCTTTTAGACACTTCAGTCCAAAATATAGCAACTATGGAGCCTTTTATTAGGCCAAAAAGATTTATCAAAAGAAAATTCCAGCCTAGCCCCTCTCTAGCTTTATTTGAATGATCACTTTTTGGAAAGGACAGTTGGACAAGGTTTTTGACAATAGAAAGTGAAAACAAAATTTCAGATTTAAAATTAGAAAATTATTTACTGACCAGATACCCAACAGAAAACATGAAATTTCGTCAAACACAAAAAAATACATGGATAGTGGAAACCACTACTAAAGCCCAATCAGAAAACTACTTACAAATTACGAACATAGATAACACAAAAATAAAAGTCACCAAGCATAATAAACTTAATAGTATTTGTGGTACTATAATCCTGCCAAATAATGACGATGAATTAATAGATAAAAATATTTTGATGGACTCGCTTAAGAAAAGATATAAAAACATTGAAGATTGTGACATCTATGATATCCCAAGTAGGAAAAATTCAAAAATAAATACACAAATAGCTAAATTGAAATTTGAAGGAAACGAACTCCCTTTAACAATTAAAGTATTAGGGCAGACGAGAGACTTAAGACCATATATCCCTAAACCACTACAGTGCAAATCATGTAGTAAATACGGCCATTCAAGTAAAAATTGTAGAGAACCTCTAAGATGCGCATGTTGTGGATCCTACAACTACACAACAAAATGGGACTGTGAAAACCCAAATTGCATAAATTGTGGTCAGAATCACCACTCAAGATCAAATGAATGCGCATATTACTTATACAATACTGAATTAAAAATCTTACAAGAAAGAAGTGGAATGTCAATAAGAGAAGCTAAGATAGAACTAAAAGTAAGAGGTTTACAAGACCCAGCAAGGAAAAACACATATAAAGAGGTAGTAAATAAAGAGGTGCAAAACCAAATTCCTACAAAATTATATAGTATAAATCAAACAGAAAATACTCAAAATAAAAAGGCCCAAAATTCAAGCTCAGAAGCTGCAGAACATATAAGTAACACAAATTTATATAATATATTACCAAAACCAGAAATGCATGAAGACACGATGAATTTGGAGGACAAGCAAAATACAAGAGTTAAGTCAAAAGACAAAAAAAAGACTACTTGAAACAACCCCACCCAAATCCAAAAAACAAATTAAACAATCAGTAAGACCAAAAATCTATATGGGAAAAAATGAATACCGAGAAGACAAAGTCAACGAAAAATGCTTGCAAACAAAAAATTTAAAAAAAGAAACCCAAATAAAAGAGAAAGTTAAAATATCAGATAAAATTGAAGAAAGTATTGAAATAGAACCCAAGATCAAAAGCCATTTAAATGCACCTCTAATAAAAAGAACATCTGAGACTCTTAATAAAGAAAACAATAGCAGAAATACATCACCCACCAAAAGAAGAACAAAGTACAGCAAAATTATACAACTTTAATAAAATACAAAGTTCAGGAAAACAAATAAAGATATTAAAACAAAATCCAAAACCTTCTTAAAATGTCTATTTTACAGTGGAATATTGATACGTATCAAATAATGAAAACTTAAAATCATTAATTAGAGAATGTAATGCAAATATCATTTGCTTACAGGAAACTAAAATAGGTAACAATGTTCTCAATGCTGGCATAAATTATAATGTGTGGAAATCAACACAAATTCTAAATGACAACAGCCAAGGAGGAACTGCAAACAACGCATTCTTCAGTCAAGTGCCAACCTGTTAGGATTAACTCGGTAATACAGGCATGTGCAGTTCAAGTATTCCTGGAAAAAAAAAATAACCATATGCTCAATATATATGGAACCGTCTCTAGAAAGTCACTTAATAGATAATCTTAGAAATAATAGACCATTACAAGTGGAAGATTTAGAAAATCTAATAGAACAATTACCAAAACCTTACTTATTAGTAGGCGACTTTAACGCCAAACATCCCATGTGGGGAAGTACATCATCTGACAGGAGAGGAAATATTCTCCTAGATTTTATAGATAACAAAAATTTGATTATTTTAAATGATGGTTCTCCAACAAGATTTGATGTTTATCATAATAGCACCTCTGCAATAGACATCACTTTATGTTCCCCAGAAATTGCCACAGATTTCACTTGGAAAGTAAATAATAATTTATTTGGGAGTGACCACTGGCCAATACAAATTGAGTTGAAAAGTAATACTAATATAACATATACCGAAGAGGAAAATGGAGGAAGCAAATTGGAATTTATATAAAGAGAAAACTGTGATTAACAAAAAAAAACTATCAGACTTTACAAACCACATAGATGCTTATGAACATCTAGTAAAAACAATAGATGATAAAGCCAATGAAATTATTCCAGTTACCTCAGGCAATCCGACTAGACCAATGGTACCCTGGTGGAATGAGGAATGTAAAGCAGGAAGGAAGATAACGAGAACATACTTTAGAAGATATCTGAGACATAAATGTGATGCCAATAGAATTGCGTATTTGATAGCTAAAACAAAGCAGAAAAGAATATTCAAGATAGCCAAAAGAAACTCATGGAAAAAATATATTAATAATATAAATTCTAAAACTCAAGACAAAGAAATCTAGAAGAAAATAGATAAACTGCAGGGTAGATATCGGCCAGAACCATTACCTACATTAAAAGTAGAAAACAACTATATTTCAAACCCCAAACTAGTAGCAAATGAATTGGGTAAATGCTTCGCCAAAACATCGAGTATCTCAAAGTATACAAAGAAATTCCAGTTAAAAATTATGTCCCAATACCAATAAAATCTAATAATCAGGAAAACTATAATCTTCCTTTCACCATGGAAGAACTAGAAAATGTCCTGAAACCTGCAAGTCCAGCAGCTCCAGGGGAAGACAATATTAGATGTCAAATGACAAAAAATTTACCAGATGAAAGCAAAACCTTTTTATTAGAAATTTTAAATGAATTATGGCGTTCTCACAGCATGCCTAATACCTGGAAAGAATCTTTAATCATACCAGGCTTAAAACCAGGAAAAGACCCAGAGTCACCAAGCAGCTATAGGCCAATAGCCCTTACTAGTTGTCTAAGCAAGATATTTGAAAAAATGGTGAATAACAGATTGATATGGGTATTAGAAAACAAACAGCTATTGTCAAACAGACAGTTTGGATTCAGAAAAAATAAAAGTACCACAGATCCCCTCTTAATGATTACAAGAGAGATACAAAATGCAATGGTTGGTAAAAAACAAACAATAGGAGTATTTTTTGATTTAGAGAAAGCATATGATACCACCTGGAGGGGAGGGATTTTAAAAAATTGATAGAATGGGGAATAGGAGGGAATTTATATGAATATATTAGGGAATTCCTATCAGAAAGATCTATAAAAGTCAAAGTGGGGGCAGAAATCTCTGAATCATTTATCCAGGAGGAAGGAATCCCCCAAGGTAGTGTACTAAGCGTGTCATTGTTTGCAATAAATGAGATAATGGAAATGATCCCACCAGGAGTCCAAGGATCCCTTTTTCTAGATGACTTCGTCATATATAGTAGCGGTGAAAAAGCGCTGGACATAACCAACAGATTGCAAGCAGCCATAAATACGGTAAAAAAAAATGGGCCGATAACAAGGGTTGTAAATTTTCACCACAAAAAAACAAAAGTAGTCTGATTTACAAGATCAAGAAAATAGGAATTAAGTCATAGTATATTCATAAATAATGATATAATTGAATATGATGATAAGATAAAATTCCTCGGTGTAATACTTGATAAAAAACTTACATTTAAAGAACATATAGAACAACTGGCGATAAAAGTGAGAAAATCCTTAAATATAATAAAAGTAATTGCGCATAATGACTGGGGTGCTGATAGAACCTCTCTGATAAAAGTATATAAGGCTATTTATCTAAGTAAACTTGATTATGCATGTCAAGTATATGGTAGTGCTTCTAAAACCCTATTTACAAAACTGGATGTCATACATAACATGGGTATTAGACTATGCACTGGAGCCTACAGAACTTCCCCCGTGGAAAGTCTGTATGTAGAAGCAGGAATAGATCCCCTGAAAGTACGAAGAGAAGAAATAGGATTAAAATATATAGCTAAAATAAATAACCTTAATGATAATCCAAACACTAAATATATGAAAAACATAACAAATAATTATGACAATAAACCAAGAGCCTCTAAACCATTGGAGAATAGATTAAAACCTGATATAGAACATCTAAAATTAGGAACAAGTAGCATATCAAAAATAACCACTCCTAAAATACCTCCGTGGAGACATGCTAAAATAGAAATCTGTGAGAAATCATTTAATATGAAGGTAACAGATGCACAATTAAAGAGTGAATTTCTGTCACACCAGGAAAAACATAAACGTGACATTAGTATTTATACAGATGGTTCCAAGTCGAAGGAGGGTGTAGGCTATGCTGTAGTAACGAAAAATATAAAAATAAGGGAAAAAAATTCCAAAAATATGCTCGATATTCACTGCAGAGATAAATGCTATATTAGAGGCTATAAAACATACCTTTATGGTGGGAAAGGCAAACGAGACCTTTGTAATATACACGGAATCTTACAGTGCTTTAGAAGCGCTAAGACAATACACAGTTTCTCATCCCGTAATTGAAGAAATAAGGGAGTGGATAGATATAATAGTAAAACGGAAATCTATAAATATAAAACTATGTTGGGTCCCTTCCCATGTGGGCATAAAGGGTAATGAAGAGGTGGATAAAGAAGCCAAAAAGGCAGTAAAAAAGGAGTCTATCAAAAAAATACAAATACCTTACAATGACATTAAAACAACAATAAATGAATACTGTCAATCAAAATGGGAAAAAGAATGGCTAGAATTAAATAACAAATTAAAGCATATTAAATCATGTGTAAAATCTTGGAATAGACAACAATGTCAAAGAAGGGAAGATGTCATATTAACAAGATTAAGAATAGGACATACATACTTAACACTCAAATACCTGATGTTGCAAGGCGAGGAAAGACAGGCCCTTACTGTGACCATTGTCGTACTCTGGTCACAGTCCGTCATCTACTAACTAAATGCAATAAATTCGAAAGAAAACGAAGATCCAACAACATATATAATATGCCACTTGAAGAACTATTGGGAGAAAATGCCCCACTTCAAAATATAGTAAAGTATCTCAAAGAAATAAACCTTCTTTATATGATATAACACGTCTTATAATTCATAGTTATACAGCAAGCGCTGAATGGCCTTTGCTGCCCCAGTGCTTGGTGTTACACCTAAATTTTATACAACCAACCTTGGCACAAGGTTTGGCCTCTCAGCATGTATAGTCCTTATTTCTAAAATATTTATCACACTCAGCACTTTCATCCTCTGGGACTGGCTGGGCATGGCATTGTTCTTATGGGCATGTCTCATTGCAGCCTCCAGATGTGTCCTTTTGGGTGGAAGTAGCCAAACAGTCCTCATTAACGATCTACATATATTAGTTTGAGACCTTTTTTTTTATCATACTTGTGCTACATATCTTAAATATTCATTTCTCTGTTTCATTTCAGTTCAAAGATGGCGCCTTGGGGTTTGATTGGCCAAGCGCAAGTTGCTGTTGTAAGTGAAGAGACGTACAATTGGTCCAGACGTAAGTGTTTTCTTTTAATAATGGATTTATTTGTGTGTTGTTAATAGATATAGTATCTAGTATCTATGTTTCATACTTATCATACAAAGAAATTTATACCAGACACTACTCTACGTTCAAGCACGATCAAGCGAGTTACGTTCCAAACGGCCATTTGTATCTTAAATAATTGTTAGTGTTGTAAGTTGGCCTTTACACTTATTTCAAGTACAATATGATATAAAGTAATAGGTACAGTACTCTTTTTTATAGAGTACTTCATTAATGTGAATGATACATAAAACCTAAATAAATTGTATTGATAATAGTAGTACTTCTTATTTTTGTTACCTTTGAAACTGGTCGCATAGGGTTGTAAATCTCGAATACCTATTTAATTATGTATGTATTTGTAGTATTCTCACGACAAATGCACGTTGAAGCAGAAAGTACAAGAAGCTTCAGAAATGAATTTGAATGTTTGAATGTCAGGATCTCAGATCAGCCAGAAAAGTTACATTTTATAAATTGATATACGGTAACTTTTTTAGGCAATTAATTATTTTTATTCACTTTGACAGCCTGTGAGGTCCATGTGGTAACTCTGAAGGCAGTTGACATCAATGTTACAGTTCGCGGATTCGTTGCGAGAGTAGAGGCATCTCTGACATATCACAATGCCACAACTAATGCTCTTGAGGTAAGACAAAGAAACTTGCTTAAAAACAGTGTGACATACAAATAATGTACAAAGCTATTTTGCCTCCAAGGGCGTCATTTGAGACTTTTTGTTTTGGGGGGCGAAGGGGCAAAGACGGTTTGGCGAGGGAAGCAGTCAAATCAGCTTTTTTAACGCATTTTTTGAAGTCTCAGGAGCAAAGTTTCAGCAAAAAATTATATAAAGAGCCTCAGTTGCATGGTCGGTATGGTCTTGACCTCCCACCTCGGTGGGCGCGAGTTCGATTCTCGGGGATTTCATTGAGGTGTTAGAGATGTGTATTTCTGATGATAGAAGTTCACTCTCGACGTGGTTCAGAAGTCACGTAAAGCCGGTGGTCCTGTTGCTGAGTAACCACTGGTTCCTTGAAACGTAAAAACACCATACAAACAAAACAAAAAATTATAAACTCCCATTACTGTTTGTTTATCTCAT
Source organism: Macrobrachium nipponense (assembly GCF_015104395.2). Taxonomy (NCBI): domain Eukaryota; kingdom Metazoa; phylum Arthropoda; class Malacostraca; order Decapoda; family Palaemonidae; genus Macrobrachium; species Macrobrachium nipponense. The sequence continues at coordinate 24,660,617 of NC_087207.1, read as the reverse complement.
CATCAGTTGTAACTAGTAGACAGACAAGAATCAAGAAACATCATATTTCTGAGAAATTTCATATAACCACTAGTATTTATGATTGCATATTTAAAAAGAAAACATGCTGTTACTTCTTGGGACTCGAGGGTTGAGGGGGGGTTCCGAGTTGAGGCTTAATTGAGGGGGGCCAACTTGAGTCTTGGTGGAGGCAGTTGACCCCCAGCCCCCCTCCCCCCAAAATGCTGCCCCTGTTTGCTTCTGCTTAGTGCTTGGAAAGGCATAGTTGTCAGGGTGGTGAGAATAGAAAGAAAGACTAGGTGGCTCTTTGGTGATTATCCCTGTGCTACCTAGAGTATTATCTATGTCACTGTAGGCAGTCCCCGGCTTACGACGTTCCGAGGTTACAACGCTTTTCAGTTATTTCATTGTAAATTATTTCCAAGGTTATGCCTCTTACGGTGCCGGTCTGGCGGAAAAAATGTGACTCCAAAAATGCAAAATAATCAATATTTGAAGGTTTTTATTCAAAAATGTAATAAAAATGCATTTTACATAGTTTTTAATACACCTAAAGCTTTAAAAGTAAGGTTTTCTTAGGATTTTTGACGATTTTCCGGCTTCGGCAATTTTTGGCCTAGGACGCGTCTCAAGAACGGAACGCCCGTCTTAAGCTGGGGACTGCCACTTGTTATTTGCATTCTGTCAGTTCACGAGGATGAGAAACTAATTTCAATTCTTTCTTTTGACAGCTTGAGTTCAGGATGCCGGTTGATGAAGGTGCTGCTGTGTACAAGTTTGAAGCAGTCATTGATGGTCGGAAGATCTCAGCAAAGTGCATGGAAAAGAAAAAGGTAAGATTCTAAAGCAATACTGTATACTTCCTTTTTCATTAGAAGTACAGTACATGATGGTAAAATCTCACTGATACTGTTTTTTCTTTGCTTCAGATTATAACAGTGCAATACAGGACAGTGAAACATGATGTAATTCATCATACTGATTTTTTTTCCTCAATTTCAATATTTTCCTAAATGATGTTGATGTTCAGTTGATCTGTAGTAAGCTTAAAAAGATTCACGTGAAGTTTATTATAGATTTTTGTGTGATAAGTGGTTTGATTCTTCTAAGGTGACCTACGTAGATCCCATAACGATGGAAGGAAACATTCTCGTATGTCATCTCAGAGTTTTTATAATGGTGGATGACAGTTTTCTGGGATTCCCACACTTCAGTGAGAGTTCCAGCCACTGTTCCTTGATGGTTCACTGCCCTCAACCATTTCCTTACAGAATCCCTTCAAAGTAAAATGCCTTTCAGTCCATCAGAAAAGCAGACTCACTGGTTGCCATAAATGTTTGGGCATAATGCTATTATGGTCATCCATTTTCTTGAATATGAATTGTTTGTTTGGAGTGAAAATATTCTAAATTCTTTTCGTTCACTTTGATCTTTTTACAGCTCCACAAATCTTCACTGTGGTTGTAACCATAATCATTACTTGTTTGTCATTGCCAAGGTCTTTCATTTCCAAGATATCTGGATGATTACCATATCAAGACCACAGACAGAATTATTCTTCATCACCTTATGTCATTTTTTTTGTGGGGCACCTTAAGATTTATATATCCACTCTTAGGAGTCAAAATTAATTTGGTAGGTAAACTGCTGTCAAGTCAAAATCACTTGATTAATGGAAATTATTACAATAAACAGAAACTCATATGAACATTTTAAGAAGTGTCATCATTAATATGAGGTGCTATAACATGATAGTAAGAGGTGTAAGGGACCATGCAGACAGATGGGAACTAATAGATTAGTTGGTAACCAAGGCATCAAACTTCACGACATAAAGCAGTTAGCTGTAGCCCAGCCAACTTTTTATGCTTTCATGTGACAGCAATCTATCTAATACTCATATCACCATTTTCGCTGTATAGTACCTCTTGATTAGAGGCCACTTTCCCTATTTTAGAGGAATGCACTTAACCCAGACTCTTCAATCAATACTCATTCAGTATTAGGACTGTAGAGTCTCTGAAAGCAAGCCCCTGTTTGCCTCTGCAAACGGGATAAAAGATTGGTAACGCTTATCAACAGGGTATCGCTCTTATTGCTGTTATGCAGCACTTTGATTCTGTATGTCAGGCCTTACCCAAACATTATGATACAAGGAAAAATAAAGTTTTTTACCAATGAAATTAAAATAATCTTAGATTTCTTTATTTTCCAGCACTTTTATTTATTAATTTCACTTAAATTTTCCTTTTTTCTAAGTTAACAGATATTATGTTTATAAAGGATGTTTTTGGAAGTATTGTTTCAGTGACTGTTTGGGAGGGAGCATATTAAATACAAATTTGTCTAAACATCCTTTGCCTTCTCCCGAAATTTTTTATTACTAGGTGTTGTGCATGTTACAGTTTTAATTAATCAGTGTTGAATGTACTTCTTACTTTTGCAGTTTTGTTTATTACATTATAAATTTTAGGAAACTTCCTTGAGAATTATGTACACTGATTTTGGGGATTGTATTCAAAGGACAGGGTATATCACATGGCTCCGAGCTTCACCATTTCTTGATTTTTTTTTATTTTTTTTTTTTTTTTACACCTTAAGGCTGAACAAATTTACAAGGATGCTGTCCAGTCTGGCCATACTGCAGTTCTAGCCAGGGAGGATGCTCTGACTGCAGATGTATTTCACTTGGCTTTAGGGAATCTCCCAGAAGGTGAGCTTTGTCTGTTGCAGTTTATTTATTTTTTTTTTTTGCATGTGTGTTTTTGCAATGTCTAAAGATCCAGGTACAGTTTGTAACGTAAAATGTCATTTTAGTTTGTTGATCAATACATAATTATTTTCCTCTACATGAAGTGTTGTACACTTATCTGTGAAAGAATTAAATTTCTTTACTTACATACTTGATATTTGTATTAAATTTCAAATGGTATTAGTAAAAAAGGGATTTTGACGTAGGAAAAATCTATTTCTGGGCGAGGAAGCCGTGTCGCCCAGTGAAATGTGTCCTCTTTAGCACTATTTCTAGTAAAATATTGCTATAATACCAGAGAACTGCTAAATTGGACATGTCAGAAGTCTCTGACTCGCTCACCTAAATAAAAGGTGTCGGTATAAAACTGGGGCGAGTGTTAAACACTACCACAGCAACCCCTCCAATTAGCCTTTTCCTCATCAAAAGACCCTAAATACGGGGAGCCGACCCATAGGTCACACCTAGCTACCCTGTTGAAGGAGTCTGTGACGTCATACTTATCGATAGCATGGAAGCTTGGTGCACAGCAAGGGGGGGGAAAAAGGGGGGGATTTCACTGGGCGACACGGCTTCCTCGCCCAGAAATAGATTTTTCCTACGTCAAAATCCCTTTTCTGGGCTCAGCCGTGTCGCTCCGTGAAATTGTACCAGAGAAATACCAAGCTACACCCCTCTGAAATGAAATACAATATTAAATTGAACTCAGAAGGGTTAAAGAAATAAAAAAATAGTCTAGAATTGGAAAAATACAATTTATTATTTACAAAATATACCATATAGCAATAACATGTGGCAACAAAACACACACATAATAAAATAATTACTGATAATTTGTATAAACGTAACACTATACACCAATCCTAACAACTAAGACATTTGCTGAGGTAGGTAAAATGTTAATGAGGCTGGCATAATGGAAAAGATTCATATGACACAAGGACGGTACTGTATTGGTGTAGTAGCAGGAGACACTGGTCTCCCTACAGCTATTGCATGATATTTAAGATCCTCCAAAGACTTAAGGTAATGCTTTTTGAAAACCAAGGGTGACTTCCAACCAGTATACTTCTTCAGATCATCGAAGTTCATATATTTGAAGAAATTTACAGAAGTTGCTATAGCCCGAATGTCATGCACCTTGGGAAATGACCCTGGGCTGGCCTTCTTGATAAAATACAAAATCTGCTGCCTAATGCCCTTTAGAGATAGTGTACCACCATCATTTCTAATGAAAATGGGGCCCTGGGAATAGGTAGATGTCCTAGATAAATAGTCCTTAAGAGTTTTAACAGGACATAAAGATGGATCCTGCGGAAGCGGAACAATCTTCCATGGAGACCACCTCATCAAGGGGTCTTCATTCTTAGCCAGAAATTCTTTATTTGGCGAAAGCAACACGTCCCCCGAGGAAAGGAACTCAATATGCGCTTCATCTCTAGATAAAGATGACAGCTCCGATATCCTGGCACCTGAAGCCAGACTCAATAAAAACAGTGACTTACGCAAAATGGTTAGGTAATCACATTTGAAGTTGTCTGTTTCCGAGGCTAACCTGAGAACATCGTTAAGAAACCATGACACTGACGACGGTCTGTGAATGGGCCGCAGGCGTGCACATGCCCTTGGGATAGAGGTGAAATAAGACTCGGTTAGATTGATACCGAACCCGAGAAGAAAAATCTTTTTCAGAGCCGACTTAGTGGTTGTTATTGTTGCAGCTGCCAAGCCTTGTTCAAACAAAGACCTGAAGAAGGTTATAGCCACGTTCATTGTCATTACTTTGATATTTGATTCCCTGAGGAATGAAGACAATTTCTTAACTGCTGAATCATACTGGCGAAGCGTAGATTCTCTCTTATCTGACTCTAAGAACAAAATGTTCTGTGGATCAATGTCCCCTACTCTCTTACCTGCAAACTTCATGAAATCCATAAAGTTAGGGTTTTGTGAAGACCTGAGGAATCGAACACAGTCCTCGTTTGAACTTGTTGCGACAGCCTCAAGTCCGGGAGAGGGTGAGGACGAAGACCTAGTTCCAGGAGAAGGGGAAACCAATTGCTCTTGGGCCAGTGAGGAGCTATGAGAGCCACCTGACCTGCGAAGGATCTCAACTTGTGCAGCACCTTCAGGAGAAGGTTCACTGGAGGGAATAAATAAATCTTCGTCCACTGGTTCCAATCTATACTCAGGGCGTCCGTAGCGAATGCCAGAGGGTCTAGATTTGGGGCTACGTAACAAGGCAGCTTGTGGTTTGCATCTGTAGCAAACAGATCTACTTCCAGACCTGGTACTCTTTTGCAAACCCTCTTGAAGGATTCTTGGTCCAGTGACCATTCTGACTCCAGAGGGACTGATCGAGACAGTGTGTCTGCCACTACATTGTGGACTCCTGCCAGATGGGTAGCCGACAGATGCCAGGTGTTCTTGGCTGCTAGAGAAAAAATTGCTACCATCACGTGGTTCACATGGCTTGACTTTGAACCACCCCTGTTTATACAGTGTACCACTACCGCACTGTCGAGAACCAACCTGATATGAGTCTTCTTTGGAGGACGAAGCTTTTTTAAAGTCAGAAACACTGCCATAGCTTCCAGAATGTTGATGTGAAGCTTTTGGAACTGAGGAGACCAAGTTCCCTGAACCTTCTCGTGCTGTGAATAACCTCCCCAACCTGTCAGTGATGCATCCATATGCACCACAAGGGACGGGGGAGGAAACTGCAATGGTAACTCTTTGGCTAGGTTTGCGGCCTTTGTCCATGGGCGCAGACGTTTTCTGAGAATCAGAGGTATCCGGGCGAACTTGTCCCGACACTTGGCATTTGCCTTTGAACGCCAAACTCGATTGATGTCCTTGAGCTTGGCTTTCAACAGAACGTCCATGACCGAGGCAAACTGGAGCGAGCCTAGGATCCTCTCCTGATTCCTTCTCGAAGTCTTTTTGCATTTTAAGAATTGTCTTGTTGCCTTTGCAATCTCCTTCCTCTTCCCTGCTGGAATGGAAAGAGTGTGTGAATCCAGGTCCCAATGAATACCTAGCCACTGGAACTTGGACTCCGGAGTCAACCGGGACTTGGTCCTGTTGATCTTGAACCCTATATATTCCAGGAAAGACATGACCTTGTCCGTGGCTTTCATACACTTGTCTTGGTCCATCTCCCAGATTAGCCAGTCGTCTAGGTACGCCACCACCAATATACCCTGAGACCTTAGCTCCTGCACCACTGCCTCCACCAGTTTCGTGAAAACCCTTGGTGCTATATTTAGCCCGAAGAGCATTACCTTGAAGGAGTAGGCTTCTTTCCCTAGTTTGAAGCCAAGGAATGGTCAGAAGTGCCGAGCTATCGGGACATGATAATAGGCGTCTGTAAGATCTGTAGAGGTGGTGACGGCCCCACGGGGAAGTAAGGTCCGCACCTGAGAGATGGTCAGCATTTTGAACTTGTCGCAACGAATGTACAAGTTTAAACGGGACAAGTCTAAGATCACCCTTCTTTTGTCGGTCCCTTTCTTTGGGACGCTGAATAGATGACCCTGAAATTTCAAGTTCTTTGTCCTGGAGACTGCTCCCTTCTGGAGAAGGTCCCTGGAGTAATCCATCAACTCTTGCGTTGGTTCCTGATAGAAGGTGATGGGTGGAGGAGGACCTTTGATCCAACTCTAGCCTAGGCCTCTGGATACTATGCTTTTCGCCCAACTGCTGAACCCCCAACGATGACGAAAGAGGTACAGCCTGCCTCCTACCTGAGAAACTTCATTGAGATGATGAGGGCCGGGATCCTCTTCCTTACCTCGCACCTCTAGCTCGCCCTTGGGCTCTGGCTCCTCCGCGCTGACGAAAGGATCCTCTAGCCCTGCCACCCCTAGCAACCCTGGTAAAGGGGTGAAATGCCCGACTCTCATAGACCGGGTTAAAAGCGGGCGACACTGAATACTGAGGGGAAACCTTTTGGTTAGTCGATGGCGAAAGGAAGACAAATTGATGCTGTTGATGAGGCTGAGCCTTAGAAGTCGAAGGCTGGGATACTTGTTGAACTGGAACAGCTTGTAGCACAGGATGCTGTTGCGGAACTTGGAAAGGTTGGAACTTCCTTTGCCTTTTCCTAGCCCTAAAACTGGAGGGAAAAGACTCTGATTTCCTTTTGAAAGGAATTCCCCAACGCAATCTGATGCTTTGATTAAGACGTGATGCCTCGCTCTGAACCTCGTTTACTGCCGAAGCTGGGAAGAGATCTGCACCCCAGATTGAGGAAGCCAGAAGCTTGTTGGGTTCGTGCCTGATCGTAGCCTCAGATAGAACATGCTTCCTGCAATTTCTCCTAGCAACCGCAAAGTCGTACAAGTCACATTGCATGCCCAAAAGTAACGACTTCGCAATGACCTTAAGCAGCGGCTCCTGAGCGTACTTCCCGAGGGCTTGCTGTCTCATGTCATCACTAGGAGTTAAGAGACCTAGCGAGGCGTGTCTTAGCATCAAATTCTGCTAGGATCAGTGTGTCTGACAGCTTAGGAAGGCGCTCACTAAACAAAGTGATTGCACAATCTGGCTTCAGCTTGCCTACCGAGAATGTAGCCAGCAAATCCTCCCACAAATCCTCCTTACCTGGAGTAGCAATGATGTGGGATCTGTCTCCCTCTAAGCGGGGCATGGGCTCTTCCCGAGTCACTGCCTGGAGGGTAAGTTCAGCTACCTTTGATGTAAAAGGTAAAGGGTTCTCGTCATCAGTTGTAAACATTGTGAACGGGCTTTTAAATGCTGTTACTCTAGTATTGAGCAGTTCCACTCTTCTAGGCTCCGTATCCATGTTTGCTGAGCCTGATCTCTAGATAGGATAACAGTCTCCTTGGGGACCTTATCCTCTCTAACTAGAGCTGCCTCCGTAAGCCTAACATAACCTATAAATGGAGGCTGTAACCCTTCGGGGAAGAACTCGAAATCCTCGAGTCTACGTGTGCCACAACCTTCTATAGTTAACATCCCGTTGACAAACGGAGCGAAGTTCGCCACCCTCCAAGGATTACCAGGGTGGAACGGAGGGAGCGTGGACCCGTCAGGCATGCTCTGAGCTTGCACCAAGCTACTAGAAGGTGCCGGAACTGCCGACTCCTGTCTGAGACCTGCAATCAGGGAGTCCTGTGCACCTAACCTCTTAAACACCTCTTCAAACCTTGCTGCAACTGAGCTGACTAAGCTACCAAGGCTACTGACCTGATGTAGAATATTCGTATTGAACTGGTCTTGGGCAACGAAAGGAGAATCCTCCTGCCCCTCCTGCGGTACCTTATGAGGTATCCGATCCCTAGACGTTGAAGGAATGGGACTTGTGGGGCAATAGGAAGAATTCCCTCCATGAGACCTTGGATTTGAAGGTTTAGAGAAAGACTTCATCCTAGGTTTAATATGTGTATGAACCTCTGGTGCCTACCCCAGGCCTTGGCTTTGTCTCTGATCTGCCTTTAAGCAAGGTTTTTACCTGAAGGTTTTTTCTTTAATTTAGGAATCACAGAGAAGGAATGCGACCTGGTAGGGGGCAACCCTCCTGTGAAACCCATGAAGGAATTGGAAGTAGAGGGAGAGGAAGAATCAGAGTCACTCGAGGAAAGACCCCGGTGACCAACTAAGCTAGCCTCATTAACACTGTTACCTGTACCCATATCTAGTGTAACGGGCAAATCCTTCCAAGCCAAGGTCCGGCAATTCTGCCTCTTGCTGTTCCATAACTGAGTCTTGGATTGATTTGATAATCGGTGCCGCTACTTTTGGGTCAACGTATCCGGCAGATTTCCCGGCTGGGAAGATCAAAGTCGCCATATCTTGGGACAGAATATACGGCTTAGCCTTCCCTACGTTCCGTCCAAACCCTCCAACCCAGATCTTGAGGGTGGAGAGTGCAGCATCCTTAATAGACTGCTCAGCTTGTAATGCAAGGAATGTGTCAATACTGTAAATTCCTTGAACATTATGCTTATAATTGTTGATTAATCAATGTAATTTAATTTAAAGAAATTTTTATTGTTCATTTATTTAATTTCATTACATTTTATTTAATTGTGACAAGTAGTGTAATATAATTCCATCACAATATACATAGAACAAGTAGTGCGGTAACTTACCGAAGAGGTAGCCTGTTGTACCAAGTCGTAGCAGGCAAAGCAGTTTTCGTGATGCCAGAAACGGAATCAGTAAGCACACTGCGCAAGGGGCGTGGCCCGACAAACGTCATGGCCGCACAGATCTTGCAGAGCAGCACTACAGCCGGCAGCCAGACTGAGTGGCCTGTATGTGCAATAATATATAAGAACAATTGCCAAAACTTATTAGATAAATTATGATATAAGCATTATAATGCCGTAGCTTACCGGACTGTGAAAAATATAAAAAAATAAAAAATATGTATATATATGTATATATATTCATATATTTACGTCCCGGGGACTGTGTAAGAAATAAAACAACCCGGAGCTGTATGACCCGGGGTGGGGGGTACACGGAGTAACCCGGGACAGCCACATGAACTCTCAAGTTCCGTGGCAAAAGAAAATAAAATAATGGATAATTATGAAAACTAAAATAACAAATATAATATCTCCGCCTACGGAAGAGTAACTCCCGTAAACATAACCCTCAACGACTACCAGAAGCCGGAATCTAAACCCGCCTTATGCGGAGAGGGAATGTTTTAGGCGGATGGATGTAAGCCCGGGAGCTGAAAGAAGCAGAGCGCAACAAATCCACGCAAGCCGAGGCTGAATACGCATTGCGACCATCAACTCCGGAGGCGGTCGGCTAAGAAGCGACACCCACCAACCTAAGGTCCTGGAGGACCCTCTACACCCCCCCCTCCGCTGATGGGAACGGCCATCAGCGACAACCAGGGCGAGAGGAGCACCCAACTACTGGGGGCCCCACGTGAGGGGGAGGGAGGGAGGGCTGATGGGGAGACGATCACGTGACAGCGTATCCTCGCGAATAAAGGATCCACGAGGAAAACGCAGGCATAGCCTATATAGGCTAGCTGACCGAACTCCAACATATACATAGACAAAATAAAATCAATTACTTAAAGCTAAAAAGAAAATCATGCTTTAACACGGGGGGGGCGATAATGAAAAATAAAATGTTGTAAATACATAAAACGCAATGAAGGCCACTCGATAACTGTGGGGCGAAAATACAAAATGGAAAAAAACTACTTGCCTACTGACAAAACGAAAAAGAAACGGCAAGCTGACAAAAAATAAAAAAGGGGAAAATTCTTGAATGAAATATACCAAACTTAAAAATAAATAAAGGGGGGGGGACGGGGGGATGGATATACAGCGAAGCACTTTACAAAGGAAATGTGTGCGAACGCAGACCCCGTGAAAAACATGGAAATAATGAAAATAACAAAACATAAATGAAAAACAAGATCGACAAAACAACTGCCACCCAAGACATAAGTAAAATATATACTGAAATATCACAAGTTGCGAGCTTATATATATATTATTCTATATATGAATATATATATAATCCCCAACCTATATAATATATATATATATATATTTATAATTATATATATATAATGAAATATCACAAGTTACGAAGTATATATATATATATAATGAAATATCACAAGTTACGAGTAGGAAGGAAGCCCACTCGAAACTGGTACAAAACAAGGGAACGACGTAATGGCGACTCGCCGCCGCCCGCTACGGAAAAGAGACGCCTAACAAAACCCTAAATAAAGGCAAAACGAAAGGCAAAATCACTCCCTAAATACTGAAAAAGGGCGAACCAGTACTTAACTTGGGTGAAGAGGCAGATTGACGATCCATAACGATAAAGAATAAAGAAACCAATGAAAAGGAACAGATAGCTTTATACAAGCGTTCAAACGCTGGGAGGCTATCGATAAGAATGACGTCACAGACTCCTTCAACAGGGTAGCTAGGTGTGACCTATGGGTCGGCTCCCCGTATTTAGGGTCTTTTGATGAGGAAAAGGCTAATTGGAGGGGTTGCTGTGGTAGTGTTTAACACTCGCCCCAGTTTTATACCGACACCTTTTATTTAGGTGAGCGAGTCAGAGACTTCTGACATGTCCAATTTAGCAGTTCTCTGGTATTATAGCAATATTTTACTAGAAATAGTGCTAAAGAGGACACATTTCACGGAGCGACACGGCTGAGCCCAGAAATAAGCTAGTGAATTATGAAAGAGCATGGTTTGAACTAATATATACAGCAATTTCATATTAAAAGTAATCATTTTGGCTGAAGTGAAGGAACTGCACTTAATCAGCCTCTGTATTACTTTCATACTCTACTGGATATCATGTTTTGGTGTTAGGTTGCTTTGCTGATTTCATATGGTAAATTTGCAGACAAAATATACTACTATATGAATTTTTGGCACAATGTCAGTGTTACGACCTGTGTAGGCCGTAGTTCAGGTTCTTTAAATTTTAATTTTTTAAAGGAGTCGTAGGCAGTATATTATTTATGTAACTCGGTGAATTGAGGGAAGACAGAACAAAAACACTGGAAAAATCTAACAACATTTATTACACTTCACTTAAATAAATTCAACCTGGTATCAGGAGTAACCTTAAGCTACTAAGACGAACTCCAACAGAATACAAAATAACCTGGAGGACTAATATACCGAGTCCTCTAAATACCCAAGGTTGACCTATAGCTAATAATCTAAACCCTAACATAGAAAAATTAAACAGATCAAAAGTATGGCTCATATATTAAGCCGGGCCCATAAAAATCAACAAACCATTATCCTATTACTAAACAGATAGGCAGAAGGAAGACAGGAGAAATGAAAAGGCAGAAAACCTTAAAATTACCTGCCTACACACAAATGTTAAAGACTAAACAAAATAATAAAACATAACACAATGCTGCATACAAATGCGCCTATCACATTAAACCACATGCATGAATACTTAAATACATTCTCATAAAAGAATTATGTTGAGGGTCATAATTTATAGATACATATATATATATATATATAAAATATATATATACTATTATATAATAATAATATCTATATATATATATATATTCCCTCATATAATTCACTGCATTAACTATCCGTGAGATAACTTGTAACAGTACTTATCCATATATGGATTAGACGACAGAGAGGGGTTGAACGTTCATCAGCATCAGAGGGAGAATCATTAACACCAGGTAAACGGGCTGGGCGTATCCATAACGATCATGAAAAGATCGTAACTTTACCGGGTGGGTAATGACTCCCTACGTTCATCCTAACGGGGACCCCTCGGTTCCACAGACGAGCAGCGTAGCAGATGTGATGACGCTCTTTGATCACGGCAATAGTACCTCCAACAGTGCCGGGACGGAACGACGGCACCGTCTTCCGCGGAATCCTCAGGCGGGGAAAATAACGCAAAGCGAAGGTCGCAAGTGACACATACACTTGCAGGACGTAACAAGCGAGGTGGCTATCTCGCAGGTTGACAATACCCCTGCATAGACGTGGGAGCGTGATCCAAGAATGTACATTTACCGTGGGTGGCTCAAAGACACCAGCGAAACAATCCTCCAAAGGCACAATTCCTTATGAGGAAAAAAAAAGGCGTCCATCAACGGCTGCTAAATTAGGATCCACGTCTGAGATCAAGGTAGGGTCCGAACTCTTCATCCCAGGCAGCAGTAGTCTCGTCCACGGTTCTCACTAAAACCCAAACACTCGAAGAGAAAAAAAAAATAAACAAAAGAGTTAATGGCCATTCACTAATTAACGAAGGCGGAGGGGCGAAGGTTATCGCAGCACTCTTATGAAAAGGGCAGTTAGCAATTACTCCCTGCCGAAGGCCGAATTTATTTATAAACAATGAAATAACTTAATTTAACATGACACCTTCCTCCCCCAAGAAAAATAATTTTACGTCACTAAATGCAAAATTTTTTTTAATGATAAGCCAGCAAGGCTGGACAAAACATCAGAAAATGCAGGGCCACAAAAAAAAAAAAAAAAGTTAAGGGTACCTACATTCTAAAGCTACTACAAACCACTGATAAGATAAAATATCTTAAACCAAAGCAAAAAAAAATAACATAACGAGTCTTAAACCTAGTATCTACAGTAATAAACCAATGACAAGGTAAAAACATCTTAAACCTAAAACAAAAGGACAAGAACATAGCAAGTTATAAATACATCATCAAACATTTGGACAGAAATTCAATCCTATACCATGTCAACAATAAATTTTAATAGCATAAACAAAGAGGGAAAAAAAAAAACTAGAATTATCCACACCAACCCAGGTCCTGAACAATTTACAAGAGCACAAACCTTTTACCCGAGCTAAATAAATATACATACCTCGAGACATGGATGTAACCTCAACACATGCAACCAGGAGTACAGAGAGGGTCCTAAGAAACAGAGGGAGAGGCCAAAACTTAGACACGTGAGAGAGCATCCGAGATGCAATTATCCACCCCTTTAATGTGTTTTATAATTAAATTGAACACTTGTAGCTGAAGGGCCTAACGCAGAATCCTCTGGTTTGATCCCTTCATACGTTCGATGAATACCAACGGATTGTGGTCGGTCCAGATTTCTATGGGGAACGAAAAGTTAGTTACACCAATGCCACAGCCTCCTTCTCAATGGTGGAGTACTTTCTTTCCGCCTCCAGTAACTTACGGCTGTAGTAAGATACGGGGCGTACTTCACCATCATCACTCCTTTGAAAGAGGACTCCCCCAATTCCTACGTCACTGGCATCCACGGCTATGATGAATGGTTTCTGAAAATTGGGAGAAACCAATATTGGATTAGACACGAGTAACATCTTAAGTTTTAAAAATGCTTCTTCGCATCGAGAAGACCAAATAAATTTCTGCCCTTTTTTCAATAAATTAGTTAGAGGCTGTGCAAGGTCAGAGAAGTTTCGGACAAACCTACGGTAATATCCCAACATACCCAGCACTTTACGAACCTCTCTGACATTACACGGTCTCTTCAAAGCAACTATGGCCTCGAGATTGGCTTGCTTAGGAGCCACTTTACCAAGCCAATCTCGTGACCCAAATAACTAACTTTAGCTTTCCCAAAGTCACATTTACCCAGATTCACAACAAGACCGCGGCCCTAAGGGCCTCAAAAACTTTTCTTAATCTTACCAGGTGGGTCCGCCAGTCGTTGCTGTGTACCACCAAGTCATCTATATAGATTTCTGTACCTTCCAGGCTACAAAATCACCCTGTCATCAGACGCTGGAAAGTACAGGCAGCGTTTTTTCATCCCAAAGGGCATTACTTTGCATCGTAAAGCCTGAGGGTGTCACAATGCTGAAATTTCACGGGCACGGCCAGATAGGGGGGACCTGCCAACACCCCTTTAACAGATCCAATTTTGTAATGAACCTAGCAGGACCTATCAGGTCCAGATCTCCTCAATACGGGGAAGAGGAAAGGAATCATTTTAGTAACAGAGTTTACCCTCCTATAGTCAACACACATACGATATTTACCATCAGGCTTCTTCACCAAGACTATAGGAGAACTCCATGGGCTTACTGATGGTTGTATGAGATTGTGCTCCAGCATGTATTTAATTTCATCTTCCACAATTGGCACGGTTCTCTGGACTGAGGCGATACGGGGTTTGTTTAACCGGAGAAGCGTCCCCAACATCCACATCATGCTGGAGCAACCTCGTCCTTCCTGAAGAGTCCTGAAACAAGTCAGAAAATTCCATAATTAAGCTTAATATATCTTGTTTCTGAGGTGCCTTCAGATGTTCTAACCCTTCTTTTAAAACACCTAAATTTCATGTAAGTTATTATACCTAGAGCATCTGAAGGCACCTGGTCCAAAATATCTTCCAAGTTTTCCTCCACAGGTGCAACCACACTCATAACTGGCTCAAAAACAATGGCCAAAGGATCCCGTCTATCAGAAGAGTAAGACTTCAACCTGTTTATGTGGAAAATTTTACATTTACGTCGAGTTCCAGGGGCTTCAACTTCATAATTGATCTCAGACAAACTTTCTCAACACCTTCCAGGGCCCTTGTACCTGGGTTCAAGGAAGTTGTCTGGGTCTGTACTTAAAACTAATACTAAGTCACCTGACTCAAATGATCGTACCTTACACTTGGTCAAATTTGGTTTTCATCGTAGGCTTGGGAAGCAGACAAATTATCTTTGGCATACTTCCAAGCTACGGCTAACTTGGACTTAAGTTCACTAACAACTTCTCCCACCGTACGCTCTCCTCTCTGATTTGCTTCGAGCAATTCATGGAAGATTTCCAAAGGTCCTCGAACCTTGTGCCCAAATATTAATTCAAAGGGAGCAACGCCGGTAGAAGAATTGGGAAAATTCCTTATGACAAAGAGAGCAAACGGAAGCCCCTTATCCCAATCCTCTCCTTGCTCATAACAATATTTTTTAATATATTACTTAAGGGTATGGTGAACTCTTCACCACCCCCTGACTCTCAGGCATGGTAGGGTTACACTGGTAATTGTGCTGAATGGCCAGATCAGCACACTTACTCTTAAATACCCTACTTGTAAAATTCGAGCCGCAATCTGACTGAATTTTACAAGGCAGTCCATATCTGGAGAAAAATTCCACTAATTTGTCAAAGACAGCTTTTGAGGTTACTTTCCTCATTGGAAAGGCCTCAGGAAAACGTGATGCTCTATCCATTATGGTCAGGAGATGCGTAAACCCTGACTTCGTCCTAGGCAGAGGTCCTACCACATCAATTACCAATTCTGCAAAGGGTTCTCCAATTGCAGGAATTGGGTTAAGAGGAGCCTTAGGAATAGGTTGATTGGGCTTACCCATCACCTGACACACTTCACAAGTTCTTACAAAACTCTTCACCGAAGACTTCATTCCTGGCCACCAAAAACATTTACTTAACCTACAAAAAGTTTTACTTAAGCCTAAGTGGCCAGAAAAGGAGTCCTTCATCATGTGCAACGGCTTAACACCAGCCTCCCTAAACTTGGTAGGTACGACAATTTGTTTCAAACAAGAAGTCACATTTAGTTGATGAGTTGGGGGACGACTGACCCTATACAACAATCCTTTCAAAACACCAAACCTGGACCTGGTCAAATTGTCCGTATTACCTAACTCGAATGAAAATTCATCTTTTTGGGCCTGTACGAAAGAGAGACGGTCACAATCAGGTTTCAATAATTTAAATATTCCAAAACTAGAACTACTACTACCACTACTACTACCTTCTACTAGCCCGGGCTTCTCTACCTCTACTTCTAAACTACTTAAATTTAGGTCATCATCATTATCAGCTTCCGCTGCACGCTTAGCAGAGGCTCGAGTAGTTATTGCCACAGGGCAAGCCGAGACCGAAACAATAGGAAATAATTCCTGCCCCATCTGCCCACTCAACATAACATTCCAAGGATTTCGTCCTATTCCTGGTATCGGCAGGCTCTCGACTACCGCCAGCTCGTAACCTTGTGATACCCTGGGAAGGACAGCTCCACCCTTACTAAAGGAGCAGAAACCACCGTATCGGGAAATCCTCCCAGGACCACATATTCTCCAGTATAAGGAACTAAGTTAGACAAGGACCCTGCCAACACCAAAGATCTAGCGGATCCCGTGTCCCTCAAGAATTTAACATTAAGTGTAGAGGTCTCAGATTTCAATTTTCCTGGGTAGACATATTTGTTAAATGGTCATAAATTACCAGTGGAATCCAACAATACAGGTTTTACTTTACTTACCATCTTGGTTCATTAACTAACCATGGGGATCAACAGTTTTGCCATTCTTACTCTCTGAAATAGAATTATTTGAAATTAATGAGATTGGCGTAGGCCGTTAGCATTATTTTGATTCTTTTGGAGGTAACGGCTCCTGGCTCTACCATTCAGCTTGTCGATGCCCTGGCTTATTACACCAAAAGCAATTACCTCTAACTTGATTGGTTTACCCGAATTGCCACGGTTAGAAAAACCAGAGTGTGCCCACCACTCGAGTCCTTTCTGAGGCCACTACCAACATGATTGCTCATGCTACTATTTGGGGTACTAGATTGGTTTTTAAAGGGGTTTTATTTGAACTTAGAAAGACCAAACTACTATTATTATTATGGAGGATATTGCGGACAAGAAGTTACCTGACCCAGCCCGATGGGTCATGACAAACTCATCAGCTACCTGAGCCGCCTTGGATAAAGTTAAATTTTAGTGTCCTCCAGTGAACCCTCAATTCTTTGCTACACACCTTCTTAAACTCCTCCAGTACCATCAGTTCCCTCAAGGAAGAGAAAGAAGCAACTGACGACTTTTCAGCCAGTTGTCAAAACTGCTCCTCAATTGAGACGAGCGTACTCAACATAAGACATAGAATTGGGCTTGCCAGTGGTTCGGAATCTCTGGCGATAGGCCTCAGGGACCAAATCATAGGCCCTGAAAGAACCAAAATCCTTTTAATTTGTCATAATCTCTGGCAAGACCCTCTTCCAATGCATTATACACAACCGAAGTGCCTGACCCCCTCAATCTACACTGTATGAGTACCGTCCACATTTCTGCAGGCCAAGACAACCGGGTGGCAACTCTCTCAAAAGCTTTAAAAAATCTGGTACGCTCCCCTCATCAAAAATTGGAACTAACTTTAGAGCAGCCGAAATATTAAATTTGTCTGATGATGAGCTATAGGGAGAACTAAAATGATTAGGGGACCCCTTGCACCTTGGCCAACTGAAGCTTAAGCTTGACCAACTCAATCTCATGTTTCCGGACCCTCTCGTCCTCCTCAAACTGCAGTTTCAATAACTCAATCCTCTTACAAATTTATATTGAATTCTCCTGCCCCTGGGCCAATACAGGAGTGGAGGCGGTGCTACATGGTTGGTTGGGTACAGCCTCTTCAGCTAAAAAGGGATTAGTTGATATATTAACGTTTTGTAAGAGTCCTGGCCGGAGTAGGAAAAATTGGCCCTGGACCTTCATACATAACCTTTACTGGCAGGGGGATCAACAAACAGGGACAAACCGGGGTTTACGCTTACATCATCGACTAGGACCCCTCTGGTCCGACTCAAGATCAGTTGCACTCTCAAAATCACTGGCTAGGCCTCTAGCTACCTCATTGGCCCTCATCCAAACCTAGGGACACTTTTTCCTAACCAGTTTTAACAAATTGGCCCGAGTGTCAGAGGACTTATGAGGGATCTCCAACCACCAGGCACACCGCACCAAATAAGCCCCGTGTCAAAACTCCTAAAATATTTTAAACAGTCAGCCGAACCCAAGAATTCTGACAGGTCAAAGTAAAGTACTCCATTTTAATGAAAATTATATCCTAGGGAAGGAAAGCAACTAGACCCAAAATCAAATACAACAATAAATACTGTCACATCAACCTCCAGAGCTGAAACTGCTTCCTCAAACACCGAGTACACCTGCGTACGATCCTGTTACGGTTGCCACTTGTTACGACCTGTGTAGGCCGTAGTTCAGGTTCTTTAAATTTTAATTTTCAAAGGAGTCGTAGGGCAGTATATTATTTATGTAACTCGGAGTGAATTGAGGGAAGGAATACAAAAAACAAAAACCATGGGAAAAATTCTAACAACATTGTATTACACTTCACTTAAATAAATTCAACCTGGTATCAGGAGTAACCTTAAGCTACTAAGACGAACTCCAACAGAAATCAAAAAACATAACCTGGAGGATAATATACCGAGTCCTCTAAATACCAAGGTTGACCTATAGCTAATAAACAAACCCTAACATAGAAAAAATTAAACAGATCAAAAAGTATTGGCTCATATATTACGCCGGGCCCATAAAAATCAACAAACCATTTATCCTATTACTAAACAGATAGGCAGAAGGAAGACAGGAGAAATGAAAAGGCAGAAAAGAAAAACCTTAAAATTACCTGCCTACACACAAATGTTAAAAGACTAAACCCAATAACAAAATAATAAAACATAACACAATGCTGCATACAAATGCGCCTATCACATTAAACCACATGCACGCATCTAAATACATTCTCATAAAAGAATTATTTTGAGGGTCATAATTTATAGATAAAATATATAGTATGATATATATATATATATATATATATATATATATATATATATATATCTATATATCTATATATCTATTATATATATTCAGTTCCACACTGCATTAACTATCCGTGAGATAACTTGTAACAGTACTTATCCATATATGGATTAGACCGACAGAGAGGGGTTGAACGTTCATCAGCATCAGAGGGAGAATCATTAACCCAGGTGAAACGCGGCTGGGCGTATCCATAACGATAATGGAAAAGATCGTAACTTACTGGTAAATGACTCCTACGTTCTCCTAACGGACCCTCGGTCCAGACGAACAGCGTAGCAGATGATGAGACGCTCTTTGATCACGGCAATATACCTCCACAGTGCCGGACGGAACGACGGCACGTTTCCCGCGGAATCCTCAGGCGGAGGAAAATAACGCAAAGCGAAGTCGCAAAGTGACCCATACACTGCAGGACGCAACAAGCGAGGTGGCTATCGCAGGTGACAATACCCTGCATACGTGGGGCCGTGATCCAAAGAAGTGTACAATTTACCGTGGGTGGGCTCAAGACACCAGCGAAACAATCCTCCAAAGGCACAATTCCTTATGAGGAAAAAAAAGGCGTCCATCACGGCTGCTAAAATTAGGATCCACGTCTGAGATCAAGGTAGGGTCCGAACTCTTCATCCCAGGCAGCAGTAGTCTCGTCCACGGTTCTCACTAAAACCCAAACACTCGAAGAGAAAAAAAAAATAAACAAAAGAGTTAATGGCCATTCACTAATTAACGAAGGCGGAGGGGCGAAGGTTATCGCAGCACTCTTATGAAAAGGGCAGTTAGCAATTACTCCTGCCGAAGGCCGAATTTATTTATAAACAATGAAATAACTTAATTTAACATGACAGTCAGTCAGCCTCATCTGTGGAAATACATATGTATACATGACTCCTCTGGACCAAATTGTCTGATAAAGAAAAAATCAACCTTAAATCCATCAGGGAACCTCTGAAATTCATTTAGTAATCAAGTAACTTATACTGTGTTCCCTGCAAGCACTGATGCTACAGGAAATGGTACTTGAAACAACATAGTAGTTGTTCCGATACGTATACAAACCCTTGGTCCAGCTGAACCTTTCGTAAGCTTCGAACAAGGGGGTTTGGTAGTTAACTACTTGTCTGGCAGTTGGTGGTCAGTCCGACTGTGAGGAGAGGATTCACTTTGCTTTCGGCCGCGCTGGTGGATAGACGTGTTGCTTGCCTCTCTGCCCGCTTCTGTTGTATGCTTGGTTTGCTTCACTGCATGAAGACTTTTTTGCTTTTCCTTTTACTGTGTGCTAGTGCAAGGATATCAGTAAGTACGTGTGTGTTTTTTATATTCATACAGTGCTCCATTTGTGTATGGAAATGGAATCACGAGAGCTGGAGAGATCCCCTCGCCCCCCCATCAGCCGCAGATTGTGTCCTGGTGTGGAGGGCCGTATGTGTGGGGCCTTTCGGTCCTCTTTTGAAGTTGACCCTCATGATTTTTGTACTCGGTGTCGAGGGCGGGAATGCTCTCGCACCGATACATGTGAATTATGTGTGTCTTGGTCGGAGGAGCAGTGGGAGCGCTATGGGGGGAGGAAGAAGCCGCGTAAACCGGTCAAGGAGTCATCGGAAGGATCTCCAGTTACTGCCTTGGTTACGGACACGTCTTCTTCTTTCCTTCCCCCATCTCAGCTCCCTCGTATGGCTCCTTACCCTTCGGGGGAGGTATCTCACTCCTTTTCCTCTCTCGATCAGTCGACCGTGGATGGGGGGGGGGGGGCCAGGTACCCCGACATCCAGTTGTATTCGGGGTCTTCAGTTCGCTCGGGTTGGGAACTGTCCCCTCCCCCCCCCAGGCGAGGGGAACCCCCCCACTGACTCACCTGACTTTTCCTTCTTCAGGTTTGGCTGCCACGGGGGACAATCTTGGATGGGCCTGGGACTCGTTGGGGCTCCAAGGGACACCGACAATTCAGGGGCTGCTGAGTCACCTGGCGAGAGGGGCCATGCCGGTAACCCACGGTCCGACCACCACGACTACCACGACGGTGTCCATGCCGGGCTATGCTGCTCCACCACACCTGGTCTATACCAGCACATAGCCGCAGTGACCCCAACAGCTGCTGTCCAGGCACTGCTGCCGGAGGCGAGGATGTCCGCGGTGTCGCCGCCACCTGGGTTTGCCGCTCTTGCTCCAGCCCCTGACTTCCGGTGTCCAAAGTGCTCGCCTCTGGACCTGCCTCCTGTGCAGAGGATGCCTGCTGGTTCCTGCCCCGCCTCCTGTTCCTGACTGTGATGCCACTCCAGCCCCAGTACCAGTTCCTGCCCGTGGTGTTGCTGCTCCCACCTCAGGTCCTTCCGGACAGGTGCAGTCGGGCCCTGTTGCTTCGGCAACTGCCCCGGCTCCGTCCTGGATGGAAGACCTGACGGTGGTCCTGAAGAAGCTGACGAGGAAGAAGAAGAGAGGAGGAAGGTGTCGTCTTTGTCTTCATCGTCTTCTTCGTCGTCGTCGTCTGCCGCCGCTTCCCCATCAACTCCTAAGGCCCCACAGCCTAAGAAGAAGGTTGCCTCTTTCCCCCCTAAGAAGGCACGTCCTGAGACTTCTAAGGGCCCGTCCCATTCTGGTGGGACGGGTGGGACTTCCGCTGGTCCTCCTGTTCCTTCGGGAATGGGGCCAGTCTCTCCTTCCGCAAGGAAGAAGAAGATGGGGACTGGAGGAGCACCGGCTACCACTGGTACCTCCTCAACTGGCGCCAGAGGTTCTGCCTCAGCGCCAGGTACCGTCTCGGCCTCTCGCTTGCAAGAGGTACTGAGTGTACGGTCACCCGCGGGTGACCGTGCAGCCAAGACCCAGGCAACCGAGTCCACTCGGCGCCAGGATCCAGGCACGGGGCGGAAGACTGGCGGGGGTCGCTCAGGTGACTCCCACCAGACCAGCAATCGCTCTCGCAGCGATCCGCTGGTACCCAGTGCTGACGCGACGGTCCCAGACCGGCCGCGGGCTGAGACTAGGAAGCGGTCCCCTTGGTCGCCTGAACCAGCCTCGGCCGGTCCAAGCGGCGTGGCGCGCCGTGAGGACAGGCCTCGCTCCCACCGCGACAGCGGACTCTGCAGGTCCCGTGACTGCTGCTCCTACCGGGACCGGGCGGAGAGGGGGACCAGCAGCAGCTCTTCTGATGCTCGGGACCATCGCCGCCGTTATCGGTCCAGCCGCTCTCCCAGGGAGAGCCGCTCAACCAGGCCTGCAGCTCGATCCCCGCCGCGGGTTGGCAATCGCCTGCAGCCCCCTCAGCACACCGGTTCTGCCGGTGGGCGGGGGGGGAGCGTCAGGTCTCCCTCTCTGATCCCTTCAACTTCCTCGGGCTACACCAGGAAGAGCAAGGCGATCAGGAGTGATCGCAAGGGGCGCTCCCCTCGCGATCCCGCCACGACGCCCTACGAACCTGCCACAGTCCTAGGCCTGACCAGATCGTACATGCAGGTGGCAGGAGGAGACCATGAGGGGTCTGTTGCGGTTCCTCCTGTGGAAGGAGGAAGATCTCGGGAGGCGTTCTCGCTGGAGGGGCTTGACGGTCCGACTCCGCAGGATGCAGTCACTCCCGAGATCCAGAGGTCGTTCGCTGAGGTTATTGCACTGATTCGTCAGCACAACAACCTCGGGGAAGGATCGCCGCTCCCACCTTCCGAGCCTACATCAGGCTTGGAGGCGTTCTGGGGACCTAAGAAGGAACCCAGGACGACGGTGGGTTTGCCGCGATCGGCCTTGGTTGACAGCGTACTGAGCCACGTGGACGCTCTTGTCTCCGGACAGGAAGGTTCGCTTTGGTCCGGTAGGTCTTCCAAGCTCCTTCCCCCACCTCTACTGCGACAGAGGCGATTCTTCATGCCTTCGGAAGACCCTCTGCCGCCCAAACAGGTTAACCCGGAGCTAGCTAGGCTAACTCCGGGGGTGTCTCTGCAGCAGCTCCTGTCGGAGAACCTCTGGTTCTCGCAGCAAGAGGCACTCTCCTTGGAATCTACTGCCATGGCAGCATTCCAAGCAGTCTCATGGATCGACCTGTGGTCCCTCACAGTGTCGAAGGCCGCGGCCTCCTTAGGGAACATTTCTCCTGAAGGGGACCCAGCTTTTGTGAGACTGTGCCAGTCTAGAGGTAGGGCCATCTCCTACCTGGCCCACCAGATGGGTAACCTTTGGGCTAACCTGGTTCTCCGGCGTAGAGACGCTGTCTTCACCCGAGTGACCAGGGCGGCTGGGTGAGAGGCGACCCTGGGTCTTTGCAACAGACCGGTGCGGAGTTCCTCCTCTCTCTTCCCCAGAGAGATGGTGGACGCTGCGGTGGAACAACGGCGCACTGATGATAGTGACCGTCTGGTCCACCAGGCAGTCTCGAATGTGGCTGGGCAACCTCAGACGACTGCGGCTAAGCCCAAAAGTTTATCTAGCACTTCCTCTGCGGCTAAGACGATTGCCTCGTCGAAGCCGAGAGGAAAGATTCTGCCTTCAACTTCTTCGGTAAGGAGCGACCGTATTCAGCCCTCCTCCAAGTCCTTCTCTCGAGGAGGATCTGGGAAGAAGAAGTCGAAGAGAGGCGGGAAACGCTAGGGACGGCGTTCCCCCTCACCTGCTGCCGGAAGTGGGGGGGTGCCTGGCGAGCCATTGGGTGACATGGCAGCGCTTCGGAGCAGAGACTTGGATAGTAAACGTCCTTCGAGAGGAATATCTACTACCCTTCGAGTCTCGGCCACCCCTCACCTCCAACCCGGTCCAACTGCAAACGTACGTTCCTGGTTCGACCAAGGACGCAGCGCTTCGGCAGGAAGTAGAAGCCATGCTGAGCAAACGTGCTGTGGAGATCGTATGCGATCAGTCGCCGGGCTTCTACAGTTGACTTTTCCTGGTGGAGAAGTCCTCGGGGGGCTGGCGCCCGTTGATAGATCTCTCTCCCTTGAACCGGTTCATTCGCCAGACTCGGTTCACGATGGAAACAGCACAATCAGTGCTCGATTCCATCAGGGAGAACGACTTCATGCTTTCTGTGGATCTGAAGGATGCGTATTTCCAGATACCCATCCATCAATCCTCCAGGAAGTACCTCCGCTTCATCCTCGACGGGATGGTGTACCAATTCAGGGCACTTTGTTTCGGTCTCTCAACCGCCCCACAGGTGTTCACGCGAGTGTTCACACTGGTGTCGGCTTGAGCCCACTCGGTAGGGATACGTCTGTTGAGGTATCTCAACGATTGGTTAGTCCTGGCAAGCTCCCGCTCACAGTGGCTGCAGGACAGGGATCGACTCCTCGAATTCTGCCACAATCTGGGGATCGTAGTGAATTACGAGAAGTCGGATCTCGAACCCAAGCAGAGGATGAAGTACCTGGGCATGCTGATCGACACGGTAGCAGGGCAAATCTTCCCCGCAGATTCGCAGATCAGCAGGTTCAGGGAGGCAGCAGAACAGTTCCTGTCCCTTCAGGAGCAACCAGCTCAGCAGTGGCAAGTCATGATCGGCCACCTGTCATCGCTCGAGAAGCTAGTCCCTCACGGGCATCTTCACCTGCGGTCCCTTCAGTGGAGACTAAAGGAGTGTTGATCACAGGCAAGGGACCCTCCTTTCTTCCCCGTGTCCCTCACGGAGAAGGTGAGGCAGGGCCTAGCCTGGTGGCTGGATGACGGGAACCTCATAAAAGGAGTGCCTCTTCACATCTCCCCCCCCCGGGGATGCTGCTCTTCTCAGACACATCGACCGAGGGATGGGGCGCACACCTGGAGGAGTTGCTGGCTGCAGGTGTGTGAGATCATCACGACAAGCACCTTCACATCAACATCCTGGAGCTCAAGGCAGCATTCCTCACTCTCCAAGAGTTCCAGGATTGTCTGGTGGGACACTCAGTGGTGTTGATGAGCGACAACACCACGGTAGTGGCGTACGTCAACAAGCAGGGGGGCCTAGTGTCCCTTCCGCTACACCAGTTGACGTTGCAGGTGCACGAGTGGGCCGTGGCACACTCAGTAGAGCTGTCAGCCCGCTGCATTCCAGGCAAGGAATGTGGTAGCCGACAAGCTCAGCCTTCAGGATCAGGTGATAGGAACCGAGTGGTCCCTTCACCTAGATGTGGCAGAAAGGCTCTTCAACCTGTGGAGGTGTCCAGTCGTGGATCTGTTCGCCACCCGGCACAACAGAAAACTCCAGGTTTTCTACTCGGTTGTGCCAGACCCATGGGCAGCTGCAGACGACGCTCTCCAACACTCGTGGGACAACCTCTTCGTTTACGCCTTTCCCCCGTTCTGTCCGATTCGCAAGCGATCAGCAGGGCGCTGATCACCACGAATCTTCGGATGATCCTGGTGGCACCCAAACGGCCTCAAGTCGTTTGGTACCCGTACCTGCTGGCTCTGCTCGCCGAAGCACCGAGAGAGATTCCCCCCTGGCACATCCTCCGGCGCCAGCCACATGTAGAACGGTACCACCGGTCCGTTGAGTCCCTGTGTCTTCACGGCTGGCTGTTATCCACCATCTCTTGCGAGCAAGAGGCTTTTCTCGCAGCACAGCAACAGAGATGGCTGGATACCTCAGACAGTCCCCTGCAGCTGTATACCAGGGGAAGTGGTCCGTCTTCTGTGGTTGGTGTCGTGGACGGGGTCCCTCTCCTCTTAGAGCCACTCTTCAGCAGGTAGCGGATTTCCTCATCTTCCTTCGCCGAGAGAAGTTCCTTTCCGTCTCTGCAGTTAAAGGATACAGAGCGTCCTTGGCCCTAGTCCTTAAACTGCGAGGTGTGGGCATCTCCTCCTCTTTCGAGATATCCCTCCTGTTGAAGAGCTTCGAGAGGTCTTGCCCACCCAGGGAACTCAGGCCCCCGGTGTGGGATGTGACTCTCGTCCTTAGGAGTTTGACTTGCAGACCCTTCGAGCCACTCCGAGAGTCGTCAGACAGGGATTTGACCCTCAAGACCCTCTTCCTGCTGGCCCTGGCATCGGCGAAGAGAGTAAGGGGAACTCCATGGTCTTTCCTTCGACGTCAAGCATTCTAGGGGATGGGGATCCGTGACACTCGATTTCGACCAGAACTTCGTAGCGAAAACTCAGAATCCTTCGGTCCCTGACGACCGGTTCGAGTCTTTCACGATCCCCTCCCTGAAGAAATTCACTGACAATGATGCAGATGAGTTGCTGCTTTGTCCTGTGAGGGCGCTACGGCGCTATCTGAAGAGAACTCGGCACCTCAGGCCTGAGTGTCGACGTCTCTTCGTTAGCACCGGGGTTACCAAGAAAGAAGTGTCCAAGAACACTCTTTCATTCTGGCTGTGTGAGGTGATCGGGAGGGCGTATGACACGGCTGGTAGTGATGACACCCGTACCCTTCGTCCGAGAGCCCACGAAGTCAGAGGTATTGGTCCAACCCTTGCGTTCCGCAAGAACTTCCCTGGCGCAGGTACTGAAGGCAGGGGGTTTGGGGGCCAACCCAGACCACCTTTTTCACTTATTCACCGTTCGGGGGGATATTACCCACAGGTCCTTGGACACTTTTTCCTTGGGACCCGTGGTGGCTGCTCAACAAGTTGTGTAGTCTACCCAGCACCCGAGGGACAGAACAGCATCGCTTCCTTGTGTGACTGCAGGAATGGACGAGTGAAGAGAGTGTGACTGGCTTCTCTTCCTCCTTTGTTCTTCTCCTCTACCTGTGGGCAGAGGGCCGCGGTCGTCACTACGCTGAACAGGAGGCCGATGCAGGTAAGCTACACAACCGAGCTCCATCCTATCCCTTTCAGTAGGGATAGGAGTATATATCCGCCACTCCCCATCAAGGGGGGGGAGTGGAAGCCAACAAGAGACAAACCCATGACTTCATTTTGGCTCTTGAAGTAGGAACTAGTTCTTGCCTTTTGCTATTTATAGGAGGTATGCTTGCCTCCCTCTCATAAATTTGGTCCAGAAGTCTGACCACTGATCCTGATCGGGATACACACCACTGATCGGGGTGTGTATCCTGCGGTACACACCCTGATCAGTTGGGCAGAGGCTAGGATCCCTCCCTCTGCTCTTACGACCAGGGAGCGATCCAAGGTAGGATGAACACCAGTCTGTTCATAAGACTCAGATTCCACCCACCAAGAAGTGAGTCTTCCTATTGTTAAAGGACCGAGGGTTTGTATACGTATCGGAACAAATAACATTTTGTTGGAAATTGTATTTTTCCTAACTATACAAATCTGAGGTCCTTTACACATAGTCCCACCTCATGCCACCCCTCACTCTGAGTTTCCTGGGCCTAAAGCAAAGTGAATCCTCTCCTCGCAGTCATACTGACCACCAACTGCTGGACAAGTAGTTAACTACCGAACCCCCTTGTTCGAACCTAACGACCGGTTCAGCTGCCGCTAAGTACCTTCCTATTGTTAAAGGACCTCAGGTTTGTATAGTTAGGAAGCATACAATTTCCGACAAATTGTTATATTCATATGTTTTCTGCCACTGCCCTTCATAATTCTTTTGAACATACTTTTTCATAGTTATGCATCATCAGGTGCAACATTAAACTATTGGGTTTCTTCTACTAATAATATACTAAGTTTTAATTAGGCTAAGCTCGTATATCCTTTCCTTCAGTGTTGTTTATCATAAATGACTGGTATTAAGCATTTTATGGAATAGGTTTTGGCTAGTTGTAACCCTAAGAGTAAGCTTTTTCTTTCCATGCACCTGTGAGTTCTAGGCTAAAAACTCTCCAGTTGAAACTGTTCGGTCCAGTACTGATTACTTCCTATTTACTGACAGGTTACATTTTGAGAAGCCTTCTTAAGTTGATTGTTTGCCCAGTTTAACATATGAAAACATTATTTTTTTCAGGTTCTCAAGCTGAACTGCAGTTAAGTATGATGATGGAACTAAAAGTCAAGACTGATGGGGCCGTGAGTTTCACTTTGCCAACTGTTCTTAATCCTCGATACTGTCCTCTTGACATTTCTCCCAGCCAGCATACGGGTACAGAGTCTCTCTCAGTTTTTTATCAAAACTCATTTCATCTATCAGTCATTAGTTTTCAGAGTACTGTGCAGTATAGCTACGGTATATCTTGCATTGTCAACTTCTTAATACTGTTATATTATATGTACTTATGGTAAACTTAGAGCATAAGTAGAAATGGCTGAAAAAGGTAAACATACACAAAAAAGCAGAATTTAATCCTTCCTGTGTGCCATATCTATAAGCAAGATGCAAAACTTAAAAAAGGGAACCATTTTAAGCACACTTGAGAGCCTCTGATATTGCATGTTTTTTACTATTTGAATAGGGCCACTGATTCCTATTGTGTGACTGGAGGTGGGTAATCTTTTCTGATGAAGGATGACACTGAATGGTTTGGAATGTTGATAGATGAAGAAAATGAAGTGACCCCTTTTAATATTGCCCTTTGTATAAAAAGCTAGTTGTCTTATTTTGATGTTTTTTTCAGTTCTTTGCAGACTTCGTTTACCTTTAGATATTTCTACATGTATTAGTTATCTTTTGTATATGAAGTAACCTTTAGGGTTTTTTCCAGAGAGTGTTGCACAAACTGGCAACCCTGAAACAGTCATTGTGTCTGAAGCTTATACTTTTGGTATAAAGGCTAAGGTTCGAGGAGGACATATTATAGCTCGTGTAACCTCACACCATGATTCCTTGAATGTGAAATTAAGTGATGACAGTATGTCTGCAGAGGTAAGCTTTATTGTGATATTTTTGTACTTTATTTGATACTTCTGTTAAATGTTAATACATAAGCATTTTATACGATCTAAGTACTAAGTGTCATCAGAGTCGTAGCATAGACTTTCTTGATAATATTTCAGAAGGAAAAAGATTTTTAAAGACTGGGAGTTGTGGCATCCTTAAGAGCCAAATTCTGTATCCTGGCTGAATTTAACTTGTACCTGATAAATCTTTGCCATCTTAGTCCTGGTGATATGGTAAGAGGACCTAGTTTATTGCATACAAGGAAATCTGTGAGGTCTCAGGGTTACTTATCATTCTGGTACACTCAGTTCATGATTTTAAATGACTAAAGGCTTGCATTACTGTTCACTTGTTCATACGTGAACAAACCCTCGGTCTTAACAATAGGATCATTTCTAGCGCCTAGCTGGATCCGGTTATAAAGCAGATGAAAGCAAGGAATCTTGTGATATCTGGCAACGCATGCGTAGATCGGGTGAAGAGTGGTCAAACACCGATCATCTGCGCCAGTCTTTTCTTAACCGTCTGGACGAGAGTTGGGTTTTTTCCTCTCTTGGCCTTTACCCGGTTCTTGCCCGTTTTGTTTCTTTTAGTGTGTGTGTGTGTGTGTTTTTACCTGGTATTATGGCTTCTTCTGCTCCTTCTCGACGTCAGCGTTTGTGCCCCGGAGTTCCTGGGTTCCCGTGTTCTCGTTTTTTGGCTTCGTCAGCGACAGACCCTCACATCACATGCAGTAGGTATCATTTGAATTTTTGTACGATTACGAATCCTTGTACGGAATGCCGGGCATGGCCTATGAAGCAGTGGAGGACGTTTTATGGTAAGAGGGAACATCGGAGAATCTCCACTCTTCCTACTTGGGAGGGCTTTGCTCCTATTCCCGATGTTTCATCTTCCGCAGTAGTCAACCCCCATAGTAACGTTGTCCCTGCATCTCCTTCCTTTTCTTCCATTGATTTGTCGATGGAAGTATCGGAAGGTTGCCAGGGTATTTTTTGTAGTGTAGCCCCCTCTTCCTTGGGACCTTTTTCGGTTCCCGAGAAGGGTGAGGTTTTTTCATCATTCTCTTCTCTTCCAGAGTCGGAGGCGTCCAAAATGGTGGCGATTTGGAAGACGCTTGGGCTAGGGGGTACCCCGTCCTTGGAGGGGTTGCTAGCGCATTTTGTGGAGGCTCGCACCCCCCCCTTTCCTGTCCAGCCTAGCCATCCCCCCTCCTCCCGGCCTCGTCTCCACAGGTGGGAGCAGTCAGCCATCTTGTATTGCTCCGCCGGTGTCTGCCGTCGCCTTGTCTCAGAGTGACACTGCAGCGTCAGCCCCGTTGTTGTCGTCACGGGGCCCATCTTTGTGTATTCCTCCGCCAGTGGCGTCTCTTTCCCCCTAGCGAGGGGGAAGCCGTGACGTCACCACCGCTTGTGACATCACTCTCATCAATGATGTATCTCCCAGGCGCCTCCTCCGATCAGCCTCACTTAGCCGCGACTTCATCTCTACCGCCCAGTTCGCAACATCTCCCTTCCTTGTCTTTGGAGCCTTCTCTGGCACATCAGTCCGTGGTCATATGCCAGGCAGTGCTTCAGAGGCTGGACTCTGTTTTGGATGTGAAGTTGGCTGCCTTATCGGTTGGGAGGACTGGTAGGAAACGCGTTGCTTCGTCCCCGCCTTCCGAGAAGAGTGCTCATAAGAAGCTAGTGCTGTCATCCTCTCCCTCTTCCCCCTCTACACCTCGTAGGCGTATTAAGTGTTGGAAGGCTAAGGACTTTGCCCTTCCTTCGCCGCCGAGGGAGGAACAGCGCGGACGTGTTCCTGAGAGTGCTGTGGTTTCGGGCAGTGTTAGTGATGTGTGTTCTGCATGGGTTGCTTCGCCGCCAAATCTCGTACGTGCAACCACCCCACCCCCCCCTTCTGTCCTTGCACATCGCGAGCATGTTGCAACCTCCCCTGTCCATGCACGTGATGGTAGTGCTCCTTCTTCTCCAAGGCCTATTCGTCACCATAAAGATCTGAAGACGCCTGTCAAGAGGTCGAAGGTAGTGAGCACGGAGGTGGTGCAGCCAGAATGTTTGCCTGCCTCTCTAACTGGTGCCTCTAAGACTTCCACTATAAGGGAATCTCCGTCAATCTCGAGTGCTCGAGTTTCCCCCCCATCTCACGTACGTACGGCCGCCACACCCGTGTCTGTTCATGGACGTCTGGAGTCACCTGTTGAAGTAAGTGATGTGCCTAGTGTTACAGTGGGTCTGTCTCGGAGTCTGACGCTTGGACCCAGCCCAGATAGGTTAGTTGGGGTTTTGGACTGTTTGGCTGCTAACCCTTCTGTTAATTTTGGTGGAGAAGGCGCATTAGAAGAGCCTTACACACCCTTTTCGTCGTCGGTCGCTGGTGCCAGAGCAGGAGGAGGGAGACACGCAGGAGTTTCTGTCTTCCTTTTCGGAAGTTGTTGATCTCATTCGTGGGTTCAACAATTTGGAAAGTAGGACTCAGGCTCGGTCGCCTTACACTCCTTCTTGCTTGGAAGTATTGGTGGGAGCTACTCAGGACCCCAAATCATTTCTTCAGCTGCTGTTGTTGGGGCACGTTCAGTCGGTCTTGCAGAAGGCTAACGCCTCTGTTTCTGACTGGGATGGTTCACTTCGCTCTAGAGGCTCTACCAAACTACTACCCCCACCTCTCACAAGACATAGGAAGTACCATGCTACAAGCTCTGCGTTTTTGTTGTCACGCCGCCTTAAGCCAGACGTCATTTGCCTGAAGCCGGATTTGACTTTGGAACAGGTGAGGTCAGTGACTCCGTCCTTGTCTCTGCAAGACGCCTTAGCTTTGGAATCTACGACAGCCTCCATGTTGCAGACGGTTTCTTGGCTGGACCTCTGGTCTGTGGTGATTGCCAAGATAGCTTCTGACAGGTCCCCTGATGGGTTGGTGAGTGCCGCCTCGCTTGCCAGTCTTTTGCAGCCTGGGGGCAAGGCGTTTTCTTATTTGGCTCACCTCAGTGCCAATTTATGGGCTAATCTTCTTCTGGTTAGGAGGGACACGGCTTTGTCTAGGATGGAGGGGTCGCTCGACACCGAGTCTTTGCTGGCCTTGAGGAACGGTGATCTGTTGGAGTCGCAATTCTTGTTTCCACGGACAGAGCTTGAAAATGCGATAGACCGACGTCGGGCTGACACCAAGGACCGACTGGGGCACCAAGCCGTGTCTAAATCAGAGTCCTGCCCTCGGAGACGTCCGGCCCCTCCTCCTCCCCCGGTCCAGCAGCAGTCGAAGAGATCGTTGCCTGGAGACCCCGCGCTCGGTGTTGCAACCGTGAGGGAAGGCGACTTCATGCTGTCGATAGACTTGAAGGATGCATACTTCCAAATCCCTGTTCATCCCACGTCCAGGAAGTTCCTTCGCTTCTCTCTGGCGGACAAGATCTTCGAGTTCAAAGTCTTGTGCTTCGGGTTGACCACAGCCCCTCAGGTGTTCACAAGGGTCTTCTCTCTCGTGTCAAGTTGGGCCCATGCTCAGGGGATCCATTTGCTGAGGTACCTTGACGATTGGTTGGTCTTTGCAGTTTCCAGGGAGAAGCTGCTGCAAGACAGGGATCGTCTTCTTCAGTTCTGTCTGGACCTGGGCATCGATACGACAGTGGCAAGAGTTTTCCCGTCGGATCAGAGATTGGAGAAATTGCGGGCTGTGGCGTGCAACTTCCTATCAAAGTCGCATCAGTCGGCTCATCAGTGGCAGGTTCTTCTGGGAGTGCTATCTTCCCTGAAGAAGCTGGTCCCTCATGGCGTCTTCATCTTCGGTCTCTGCAATGGAGACTGGGGGAATTCTGGTCTTCGGCGGGGGACTCTCCCCTGTTTATGGTCCCACTGTCTTTGGAAGCGAGAGAAGACCTTCATTGGTGGTTGGACAACCAGAATCTATTGAAGGGCGTCCCTCTGCGTTCTCTCCCTCCGGACTTCCTTCTGTTCTCGGACGCCTCCCTCGCAGGTTGGGGAACACACTTAGGCGGCCTCTTCTCTTCAGGTGGTTGGGGTTTGGAGGACAAGCAGCAGCATATCAACGTCTTGGGGTTGAAGGCGGCTTTCCTGGGTCTGAAGGAGTTTCGGGGGATGATGGAGGGTCACTCTGTCGTTCTCATGCCGGACAACGCCACGGTGGTAGCCTATGTGAACAAACAGGGAGGCCTGGTTTCTCAGCAACTTCATGCCTTGACCGTCGAGCTTCACCAATGGGCAATCAGCAATTCAGTAGAGCTCTCAGCCAGGTATATCCCAG
The DNA here is from genome assembly GCF_015104395.2 of Macrobrachium nipponense. Taxonomy (NCBI): domain Eukaryota; kingdom Metazoa; phylum Arthropoda; class Malacostraca; order Decapoda; family Palaemonidae; genus Macrobrachium; species Macrobrachium nipponense. The sequence continues at coordinate 24,627,791 of NC_087207.1, read as the reverse complement.
GAAAACGGAACGTGGTCGCAGACAAACTCAGTCGCCGGGATCAGATCTTAGGCACTGAGTGGTCCCTTCATCAAGTGGTGGCAGACAAGCTTTTCCAGATTTGGGGGAGACCCATGCTGGACCTTTTCGCGACACGCTACAACAGGAAGCTGGAGGTGTTCTGTTCAGTGGTCCCAGATCCCTTAGCATTGGCGGAAGACGCATTCCAAAATCCCTGGGACAACCTGGAAGTGTATGCCTTCCCTCTGTTTATTTTGATCAGTCAGGTTCTGAACAGGCTGTTGGGTTCACAGGGTCTCAGAATGACTTTGGTAGCCCCTCTGTGGCCTCAGGCAGAATGGTTTCCAGGTCTGCTGTCGTTGTTGTCGGAGATTCCGAAGGAGATTCCCCCTTGGTGGCATCTCCTGTGTCAGCCCCATGCAGAAAGGTTCCACCAGTCAGTAGAATCCCTGTCTCTTCACGGTTGGAGGCTATCAACTATCTCCTCCAAGAGAGAGGCTTTTCTCAGAAATCAGCTGGGCACATGTCCAGCAGTCTTAGGAAGTCAACCTCCGCAGTTTACCAAGGCAAATGGGCGATCTACTGTGATTGGTGTCGTAAACGGGGTTTTTCTCCACTCGCGACCTCTATTCAGCGAATAGCAGACTTTTTAACCTTCCTCAGAGACGAGAAACATTTGTCCGTGTCTGCTATTAGAGGCTACAGAGCGGCTCTGAGTTTGGTGTTACGCCTGAAGGGTATCGACATCTCCTCCTGGGAACTTTCCCTGCTAGTTAAGGGGTTTGAGCAGTCGGCTTCTCCTAGAGAGCTCAAGCCTCCAACGTGGGATGTTTCCTTGGTGCTTAAGAGCTTGACTAAGAGTCCATATGAGCCCTTGTGTCGCTCATCTGACAGGAACCTGACGCTCAAGACAGTTTTCCTTTTGGCTTTGGCATCTTCCAAAAGGGTAGGAGAGCTCCACGGTCTGAGTTATGAGGTGAAGCACACCAGGGGTTGGAAGTCAGTGTCCTTCGAATTTGTCCCGGAATTCGTGGCCAAGACCCAAAATCCCTCGGTGCATGATGACAGGTTCGCTTTGTTTTCCATTCTATCACTGACTGACTTTGTGGGTGGTGATGCTCAAGAGCTTTTGTTGTGCCCTGTCCAGGCCCTGTGTTGCTATCTTAAAAGGACTTGGCACCTTAGACCAGGCTGCTGCAGACTTTTTGTCAGTACAGGCCGTACAAAGAAAGAGGTGTCTAAGAATACTATCTCTTTTTGGATACGGGAAGCCATCAGACAGGCTTACTTGATTCTTGATGATTCCATCATCACGTCTGTGCAGGCTAGAGCACATGACGTTAGAGGTATTGGTCCCTCTCTGGCTTTCAAAAAGAACTTGGCTGTACATAGAGTGCTGAGCGCTGGTACTTGGTTACTCCAGTCCACGTTCACCTCCTTCTATCTTAAGGATGTTGCCCACAGATCTATGGACACGTTTTCCCTGGGTCCTGTGGTGGCTGCCCAACAGGTTGTGTAACTCATAGTTACCCTTAACGGGGCACCTTTGTATCTTACCTAAGATGATTGTGTGGATGAGAGAATGAGTGAGTTGGCTGGCATCCTTCTTTCTCTTGTACCTTTCCTTCTTCCTTCGGGCGGTTTAAGGAATAGACACGTCATTTGTTGGACTGGCCTGATACAGGTGAGTGAGGTAATCATACTGGTAGTGTGGTCGTGCAGTTTACAATATCTTACCCTCTATTTAGTAGCATAGGCTCCTCTCCTGGGCAAGGAGGAGTCGAGAGTACTACAAACCCTAGTGCCTTGGCTTGTTATTGGACAGTCAAAGTTTCTCTTTGGTTCCCTATACAATGGTTATCCCATATATCATTGTACGTCACTCAGGTTCTGAGTGGTTAGATATTAGTGTATCTAGCTTCTCAACGGGCTTCAGTCCCTCTCCAAGAACGATTTCTTTTGAGAGCTGAACTGGCAGGTAGGCCCCCAGCCGGTCTAGGATGACTCATACCTCCCTCCAAGTATGAGTCTATCCTATTGTTAAGACCAAGGGTTTGTTCGTGTATGAATAAATGACAAATTTTCTAAGACAATTTGTATTTTTCATAGCTACAAACCTGAGGACTTAACGTTATACTGCCCACCTCTAGCTGCCCCTCTTTTTGTTAAGTCATCCTTAGTTGGGAAAGACTGGCATAGATGATCAGCGTTTGACCACTCTTCACCTGATCTACGCATGCTTTGCCAGATATCACAAGATTCCTTGCTTTCATCTGCTTTTTAACCGGATCCAGCTAGGTGCTAGAAATTATCCTATTGTTAAAACCTCAGGTTTGTAGCTATGAAAAATACAAATTGTCTTAGAAAATTTGTCATATCTCCCTTTGATCCATTTTATGGTAGTTAATCAGTTTGCCATTCATATCCCAGGGCTGTTATCAAAGTTGTAAAAGGATAATGCACATTTTAAAGTGTTTCATTTTATGGCAGTCTTCTTTTGGTGGTTATCTTTTGTTTACTTGTTTGTTGTTGTAAGATTGTAAATATAAGTAAAAAAAAATTACAATATACACTGTCAGAAGAAGTGGCAGTAAAACTCATGGTTAATATTTTTAAAGGTTTGTAAAAGCATATTAAAAGTTATTTTTCAATATTTTATCCATTGTGATTAAATTCTACTGGAAACAGTTCTGTTGAACATCACTGTCAGTGTTAGGTTGGGTATTAGTTGAGCTTCGGTAATCACAAGTCATTGAGCTCACCGCACTACCATTACTGTATCATAAATATATTTACTGATATCATCTTTAATTTGTTAATGTAGTTCTAAAGGAAGAGCAAAGGAGTGTTAAAATTGGGATAAGTTATAGCAGACTTCAGGGTCAAATTCTTTTATAGAATCACAAGATTGATACCAACTGAAATCTAAATAAAATGGTACTGTATTTAGGTAGGGTGGGAGGATTGTTAGCAGAAGGTGCTCACTTCTACACTTAAGTTTTCTCAGACTGGTACCTTGAATTTAGACAAAAATCAAACTAAACCACACTCCAGGTGTTATAATCTAGCAAATTAAGTTCTAGTATCATGTACATAATGAAATTTAATTTTTTCTCGCACCTACATTATTTGTCAGCATGTAAGTAGTTCTTACCTCGTAGATATTGTGAAAACATCCCCTCTGACTCCTTGCAGTCTGTTGTAGCATTGTGTAGGTAAGGAGGAATGTTGACATCACCTCAAAGGTAGGCCATTACCGTGGTCTGTAGGATGACATTTTAGTTGACTGGATTTGTTTAATTCACGCATTGTTGCAGATAAGTATTTGTGTTTTAGGAAAGGTATAGCAATAAAGAAAACAAAACCCAGAAACAGAATTGGAATACTTTGATATTCAGTTTCTATCCTTTCCTGAGGTTTATGTTTGGGGCAAAATTGCAGAGAATGCTTAAGAAATCTCTGATTCCAATAGGAATTGACAGATGAATTCCAGAAAATTGTTCTTTCTGTGGTCCCTTGAAGATTCTCCCAGAGATGGTTGGGGATATTTCATTTTCTTGTATGTACGTGAGGTACAGTGTGTACTGTACATTGATACTTGAGACTCAGAGGTCTGGAAAAACTAAGCCCTATTAATAATAATAAACTGTACATTGAGCAGGAACTTAAGGTTTAATGTATAATGTTTCAGCAAATAAATAGCTACTAAGGAATTAAATTTTTAAGTTTATTGTGCACTGTACATTCAAATGAAGGACAAGTTATTTTCGGACCTAAAAACCTTTCTGTATACATACTATATATGTGGTGGATTTGGCTGATGTAGAGCACACTGAACTCATGTCCTTTTCAGGTGACTCAAGACAGCGGTGGATTTAAGCCAGATCACGACTGGAGCATGTTGATTTACTATGCCAATCCATACAAGACTCACATCATTCGAGAATCAGGAGAACGAGCTGGTACTGGCCTCATGAAGGATGATCTTGTCATGGTTAATTTACACCCAGAATTCCCAGAAGAAAGTTACTCTCACAGGAATGAAATTTTATTTGTTGTGGATCGCTCAGGTAAGTTGAATGTCTTTGAAAACACATGGTACAAAGTTTTGAAATTTTCCTTGTCATAATGTTTTCTGTGATGACCACTTCATTTTGGTTTTGTTGCTAATTACATGTTGTCAGTGTGAATATGGCCTGCTTTTGCATCAACTGCTGGGAACTCAATCAGTGCCTATTAACTCTTAGACAGAGATGGATATGTAGAAATTGAGTGTTGAAATTTGTTGTCTTACATTAGTGTCTTCTTTTTGAAACTAAGGAAGCATGGAAGGAGATTGCATACAAAGTGCATGCGCCACACTTCTCTTGTTCCTGAAGAGTCTTCCTACTGGATGTTACTTCAATGTTATAAGTTTTGGAAGCACATATTCTCTACTGTTCCCAGAGTAAGTAGATTTTAATGTCTTGTAACTGAATTCATGAATGCTTTTGTCTCATAAGATTACAAGTTAAATAATACAGTATATCCTCCATCTGACTGACAATCATGATTTTTATCTCATTTATATCTGGATAGATTTATTTTTAAGTTATTTTTATATCATACACAATATTGGATTTGTTTCTCTATTAACTCTATTAAGAATAAGTTTCTTTCTGTATAATACACCAATTCTGTCTTGCAGCCCTAAAATGTAAAAAATGAGTAGATGGTCACCCCAATGCAGAGCTGTCACGCTCATCAACTCTGTTACCAAAAATATGATACGTACTGAATTAATTGCCTAGGTCAGGGAATAGAAAACTTAAGAATAATGAGAAACAACATTTCTGATGTGCAGGGCAATTTTATAATGCATATTAGCAAACATTTTCATGGTTAGCCACATGAGTTTGCTAAAATGGGTTTGTTCATACACAGAACAAACCTTTGGTCTTAACTATAGGATATTTTTCTAGCACCAACTGCAAACCAGTTAAAAACAATCAAAGATTGTAAAGCAAGGAATCTGTGGCATCTGGTAACCCCACCGCCTCAGAGACTATACTCTGTTTTTTTTCATCTGTCCATCAGCCAGTGGTGTTTTTGTATGGTAACACTGCGTCCCGGGCTTTAGATAGTTACGCTATGTTTAAGTTTTAGGTAAATAAAAGGATATCTGGGTGTACATTTGCAACTGAAAAGTGTTTTAATAATTTACTGTATGCGAATTACACCGTTAATATTCGAAATAGGTTATTATAATCGTTGAATGTAAGCTGAATGTAACAATCTAAAGCCCGGGACGCAGTGTTACCATACAAAAACACCACAGGCGGATGGACAGATGGAAAAAAACAGAGTATAGTCACGTTACACTCTCCCTTCCAAGCTGGTTGCTTTGTTTGCCTGTTATCTGTTTTCTTTGTAAAGTGTGTGTGTGTGTGTCTGTCCGTTGATCATGGATTCCACCAAGATGTCAAGTCTCATCAACGCATGTGTCCAGGCACCCAGGGATTCCTGTGTTCCAGGTTTTGGTGTCATATGATACAGATCCCCATGGCTTGCAGTAGGTGCCGTGCAAATTTTTGTACTGTTTCTAATCCGAGCCCAGAATGTCGTTCCTGGCCTGCATCTCAATGGAAAGTGTTTTATAAGAAGAGAGAACAACGTAGGGCATCATCATGCCTGTCTTGGGAAGGTTTTTCGCCTTCCCAAATGGACATTTCGGCGGCTCCTTCTTCTATGAGTTTTCCTCATGCATCTTTTGCTCCCGTGTCCCATCCTTTTCTTCCATTGATTCATCTTTGGAAGTATCGGGCGATGCACAGGATAATTGTATGTATAATGAGGCCCCTTCTCTTGTAGGAGATGTACATACTCCCTTAAGAGAAGAGCCCCCCCCCCCCCCACCTCTTGCTCCCTTTGTTTCAGATTTGGAAGCTTCTTTTCCTGCAAAGCAGTCAACCATAATTAGCTGTCATTCTCAGTGTTAAATTCCTTTAGGCTTTTACTATTTTCTGAAGTCTTATAGACAGAAGAAACATCAGCTAGTAGAAAAGGTGTTGATACGTACACCTCTGAGCCATCAAAAATATTAACTGCCTTCTTTTTCTCTTTTATGTAAATTGATTGTCACACATTGAGAAAGAGGAGGCTGAAAGGTGGCTGTTTCTTTATAATAATTGATAGGTATGCATGAAAGACTTAGTATGTTCATTACAACCCCATAAATCATATTTTGTTGCCTCTTCTATGTGCAACACAGCCAGATGCACAATCTTGCACCAATACAGATTCAAGTGTCCTTGCTGTGTATGACCAGTCCTCTCAAGAACAGTTAGATGTCAGAAATTTTTTTTTTTTTTTACTCCATGCAGTAAACAGGGTGTTGTGTTCCATCCCAGAAATTAGGACACTGAGGATTTAAACTGTTGTGCATTTATGTATTGTGGCAGGATCACAAGCAAAAAAAAACTAGTGGCAACCCCCCCCGCCCCCACATTAACCTAATCACTGTAGCTGCCCAACCCACCCTCTGTCACACTACAGAATATGCAAGACAATTGACCTACCTACACACAGAAAAAAACACACACACACTAAAAACAAAAAACTCTCAAAACACATGTACAGTACTTACCCAACTCCAGGCTATTCTGTGCTGTCTGCCAGTCGAGGTCACGTAGATACCAACAACAACAAGACCACAGCCAAGAACCACAACCCAACAACAACACAACACCCAAGGACTACAACTCAACAACACAACAGCCAAGGACCACAACAATAACCAAGGAACACAACCACAACTCAACAACACAGCAACCAACCAAGGAATACAACCACAACCTAACAACACAACCACAACCTCACACATAACAAAAACTCAACAACACAACAAAAGACCACTGCACAAACAACACACAAAAAGCAACACACACCCCCACTAACAACAACCCTCAACCATAACAACTCACATATAATAACAGGAACTCACATACAAGTCAACAAAAACCTCATAGCACAACAACTCTTAAGCAACAATATCGAACTAACAAAACAACAACTAAACAACAAACAAAACACAACTCAGCTGACTATAATGACACTACTGACTGGTGCTAACACTACTGGCTGTCACAGGCTCTAAACCCAAGACTGAAGACTGACTGAAAACAGAACTCTAATCTCTAACAGCACCAGAAGACAAACCAGCACTCACCAACAGCCAATCCAATTGTTAACCATCCAACCATCAATTACTCTCTCTCTCTCTCTCTCTCTCTCTCTCTCTCTCTCTCTCTCTCTCTCTCTCTCATAGACCTTTGTCAAAAGGAACTCCATAACTCCTCCATAGTATCACTGTTCATCTAATTTTCTGTGGAATTTTTCTTTCATTTTTATAATTTGATTTATGTGAGTTTTATATGTAGTTCAGTAGGGTTTGTGCTAGCATATTTTCTATATCCCTCCTAGTGCTATTTTTTTATGTTTTGTAGTATTAAATTCCAATGGTTTTGTGTTAAGGCTTGGGAGCCTACCTGTTGCATCTACAGGCTAGGACTTTTGGTCATCCAAGGAATTGAAGAGACATCAACTTCTCTGAAGGTATGGGCCATCTTTGAGGCAATGTTTGACATGGATTGTGTTTTGCCTTGCTGTGGGGTATTCACTTGCTCAGAGGTGCATGATTTTTGCATCATGCAGGATTCTTGTAAGGCATTCAGACCCTGGCTGACTGTTGACTCCTTCCATTGGAGTGGTTACTCCATCAGAATATATGTGGTGCCCTTGGGCAGGTGTGGAGCATGCCATTGGTGGACTTTATTTGTATCTACAGCTGGACCATGCAACTTGGGTGATGGAGATCATGCTGCAGGTGTGAGATAGTTTGAATGTCTATGCCATCCCTTCGTTCAGATCCATCTACCTGGTGCTTTTGAAGTTTCATCAGTCGTCAAACTACCCCGTGACTTTCAGACTCCAGCAGGAGTTCAAAGGTCTCCTGCAACTAGAAGTCAGTAGACCTAGGGCTCTTCTCATTGGAAGCAAGCTCTCAAGAGATGCACTTCCAAAGGTTTCACAGTCGCCTGAAATGCCTTCATTTTCATTTGTGTAGCATAACTTTTGTTGACTGAGAGAGAGAGAGAGGGTTTTCAGAGGTCTATGAAGTGGCTGTCATTATATTGTGATGGTGTCCTGTCTCTTACCTGTATCAAGGAAAGTGTCCAGATTTCTTACTTGGCATGACAAATGGACTACTATACTCAAAGCAGCTATTCCGATTTTTGTGGACTACTTTGGGTTTCTTTGGGATAATACATTATCATTTTATTATTTTCTACACTTTATCCTTGAAGGGATGTTTATTACATAATTTTGAAGGACATTACACTGTAACCAGAGAGAACATACTGTACAATTTTCTGTATTATATTGAAATTTTCATCTTTAACTTTTGTCTTACAGTGGGAGCCAGGAATACACAGAGGAAACACTGAAGAAGGCACTGGAACTTCATGGTACAATAAAAGCTGATATGGGGGGCACAGAAATTTTGCAACCTATTAAGCATGTTTATTCTACACCTCCTAAACCTGGATATGCAAGGCAGGTTAGTAAGAAAAAAAAACTCAGAATTATCTTTGGCACATCCCTTAAAATTTAAGTAAGGTTTGTTTCAGTTTAATATATTTCTTTGCTGTGTACAAAGTATAACAGAAAAGAGGATGCTTATATAAATAGAACAATAGAGTCCACTTAGATTTTTAGCTCTTAATATTCTTCTAGTAAGACTTCAGTTATCTCCTAATTTGGTCTTACAGCTAAACAAATATTACCTTTTATGTGGCATATCTTTCTTTGCACATGCATAAATGTGGTCATTGAAACTGGGAAAGAAGGGTAGGCAAAGCTGGAGTTGTAGGGCGACTGGGGTGGTCACTTTTTTTCGGCCACCATAGAAAGCAGATGTGTTACCCGTCTCTCTCCCTGTGTCTTGTCATGCAACAAGAAAGCAAAGTGGGCTATTTTGTATTTTGAAGGAGAGATAAGGTTCCTACCTCTTTTCAAGGCAATTTTCTCATGAGAGTAGGCTCTTGTTTACCGGAAATTTGGAGTTGTGTTCATCACTGCTCTTTACTATGAATAGTGTTGATGCAGCGATTAAGCATAGAAGGAGGAAGGACTCTTGAGACTCTACCATTACCATTCAGTAGCCTTCAAATCAGCTGCAGTGTGTGTGTGTGTATGTGTGTGTGTGTGTGTGTGTGTGTGTGTGTGTGTGTGTGTGAATAAAATCTTTTTTGTCTGGATTTGTAAAAAAGCCTACTTGTCAGTGACCCAGACTACTCAAAACACGCTCAACCTCCTGTTAAAAAAGGAGGGGAGTCATCCCAAACCTTTTACCAACCCTCCCAGCCATAACCAGGAAGGGAGGCAAGGGGAGAGAAGAAGGGAAGAGCTGCTGAAGTTGGCTGTCCTCTTTCTCCACTGCCATGAGTAGGAGATTGTTTTTCTTGCCAATGGGCCAAGTTGCAGAAACATGGAATGGAATCTTGGGTTGTATCTGTCCTTCAGGACAGGTACCAACTTCCATTCTAGTGACTCTAATCCTTCCTTCTGATACTGTTTTAGTTTTGTTCTCCAAATTTGCTTAAATCTTGGGCCTTCTTGGCAGAAGTGTCTGTTATGAAGGAGAAAGACATCATAGAAATAGTTGATCATCACTTTCTTGGTTTATGTAGCCGACTCTTTCTTGTAGAGAAGGCATCTTGGGAAGTTTCAGACCAGTAATTGAACTTTCTTACTTTAACGAGTATGTGTTTCAGACATGTTTCAAGATGGAAACAACATTCAGTGTTAGATTCTTGTTTTTAAGTGGGTATTTGCTTTGGTCCTATCTTGGGCTCAGTCAATGGATATTCATTTGCATGATAGTACTTGGATGACATCTAGCCCAAAGTACACACTGGAATCAAATTAGATACAGGTAATTCACAACAAGCACCTGTTGTAAGTAGTTTAGATTTTTGTGAACCTATTACTTGTTAATAGTAGCCAGATTAAACTGCTCACTGTCTTAACAGCCCCAAAGGGGATTGTCATGGTTCTCTGGAAAATTGTTCCTTACTCAATTTCCCTCACATTTTGAGATTCTCTGGCCGAGGGCCGTACTGCTCTGGTCAACCTATCCACGTGATGACCAGTTGTAGGTTTCAGGAGTCATTGGATCCTTTGCTTGCTGCTGTAACTGGGAGCTTGAAATTTCTGGGTAGAATCCAACTCCAGACTTTGGCAGGTAATGGTTTAATCTCCTTAGGAACAAATAATGAATTCTTGAAAAATGCACTTTTGATTTCCTTAGTTATACAGACCAGGGCGTTTTATGTAGGTTGCATCCATCAACTGCCCCGCTCTGTCCCTGTAACCGAAGGAAATATTGAAGTGGCGAGAGGGAGGGGAGTGAGGGGTTACATACACTCACCTCCATCTCTGCCACTTAAATACCTTGTTACCAAGATTCAGAATGTCCTAGCTTGCACCGAAGTATACCTCTAATACAAAAGGCTCTGGCTCTGGTTTGCATGTCTAGGAAAAATACAAATCGTTTAAAAAATCTTTTATGGGTAACAGACCTACACAGTATACTAAAAGGGAGGTTTTCTGACTCTCTCTAGCACTATAATGAATTACTTAATAACCAGTGAATGGTGGGTTTAGTACAGCATTCCTGTGAGAAAAAAAAACTTTGAAAACTGTAACAATTAAGAATTTCCAGTTCTTTTTATTCATTAGTTAATGTTTGTTTTTTTCTGTGTATTTGTTGAACACTCGATGAATAACTGATTGCTTTCAGATTATTCTGTTAACTGATGGACAAGTATTCAATGTAGATCAAGTGAAAGAACTAGTAAGTTGCCATGCCCACGAAACCAGGGTATTTGCAGTGGGTATTGGCAATGGTGCTTCAACAGCTTTGGTTTATGGCTTGGCCAGGGCTGGCCGTGGTCGTGCTGAGATGGTATATCAACAAGACAAGTTACAGCTCAAGGTCAGAGATAACATAAGTAGTCTTTCTGTTATGTTCAATTATATTAATTAATAGAGTGTAGTCCTCTTTTCATAATTTTCTCTCAGACAAAGGTAACAGTTGTAGGTAGTTTTGTGTAAATGAGGAGTATAAGTGGGAATAAAATCAGTAAGTGGTGTGGTGATGAAATTAGAGAGCTAGTGAAGAAAAGAGGGAGAATGTTTGAAGTGCAGGTGCAGGACAAAAGAGATGTGCCTCAGTGGCGTGATCAGTATGGTCTTGGCACATTCTGGGGTATTCCACTGGAGGGTTAGAGATGTGTTGCTGAATAACCAGTGGTTCCATGCAACGTAAAAAACCATACAAACAAACACAAGTGTGTAAGAGATGAATAATGTAGTCTCGGACAAGATGAATACCATACAAACAAACTCAAGTGTGTAAGAGATGAATAATGTAGTCTCGGACAAGATGAATGAAGGTGGCATACATAAAAAAATTTATGAGTAAATCTAGCATTTGCTTCATATAGAAAAATAATTTGTTCTTTGGGCAGTAAATATGAAGAAAGAAAGGGTCATGAGGCTGTGGATCTGAGTGATGAAACCGGTGAGATGTTTTCTGAATAGGACACTGTCCTTTTTCTGTGGAGTATTTTGATGAAATGTTCCAGGTGTGAATGATGCAAGAATTGAAGGGATTAGAGTAAATTTAAGAATGACTGAAGTTTTTTGAGAAAGTGAAAAGACTCGATAAGAGATGGTATAATGATAAGGCACCAGAAGTTAATTGGATTGCAAGTAAATTGCTGAGGTGGGATAGTGAGAGTGTGATTGAATGTGTAGTCAAGATGTGTATGGTACATCTGGATGCAGGAAAAATTCCTAAAGAACATGTGAGAGGGATATTTATTCCTTTTAAGGGGAAGAAAGATAACTTATTAGCAGGAGTTGGCTTATTCAGAAGTATTTTGTTTCATATTTAATTAAGAATACTAGTCTTTTTTGGATGATGAAATAAAACTGTTATGCTATTTGTGATTAATTTGTTCATAGGTGATGGGGTTAGTGAGATCGATGCTACAAGAATCTGCGCAGGATGTGAAGATCAGTTTTGAAGTGGATCCTCCTGGAGGAATTAAATTAATTCCCAAAAATCCTCCAATAATATTTGGTGGTCAACATCTCATTATGTATGTACGGGTGCCTACATCAACAGAGGTAATTGCTCTGTCTTATTACTAGATAGTAGAAATTATGAATTTTATTAATCTTAATATATCCATAAATGAATGCTCACCAGTTGAACCAATTTCCTCTTAAGCAAGTGAATAACATGATAAGATTGCAAGGAGCTTCTATTATTGTCATAGTTAATTAATGTTGTATGGTATCTTCTTGAGTCATTTTGGAAAATCCACGTACTAGATTGTGATGGCAAATCTTGGAAGCCTTTTGGAAGGAAATTCTGGGGTAATTTATACAAGGATCCCATACCTTCAAACACTTACAGAACTCCTGCAAATTGTTAGCTTTGGCACAGTACCCTCCTTGCCACCTTCATCCTGACTAGCAAAGCAATACCCTTTAAGTATTTGATGGCTGTTAGATCCATGGTTTGGATAATGTTTGTCTTGTTAAGGGTAGGAGTTTGTTGACAGTCCTGAGGATATCCTTTAAATATGGTGGATGGCTTTGGAGGTTATCTTGACAGCAGGGTTCTTGCTTTGTTGATAGGCTTCTGCTGTCTTGACAAACACCTTTTCCATCTGATTTTTAGTTATTGATACATTGGTAATCCAAGACTTGCTGTAGGATGTGCAGTAAATTCCACTTAGTGGCAGATACGGTTACAGTACTACAAGAGATGGGGAGGTCCTGTGCCTTCTGCAAAAAATCCATTTGCATGTGCACCAATAGCTTCATAAAACATTTAGCCATGTGAAAAGTGAATTAGCTGTCAAAAGCTGGCTTACATTGTGTCTTAGCTACTGAAGATATTTAGCAGTTCATATACATTTTGATCTATGTTACGTTTTAGAATCCATGTACGTACCATAAGTGAAATATCTGGGAAAAATATCCATAAGGCTAATTGCCTGTATGTGCCTTCATACAATTGATATGCATATTAGGCACTTTAGCCTTCTTTTGTAGCAGAAATATTACTAGCCAGATATTTCGAGTTTCTCTCTCTCTCTCTCTCTCTCTCTTCTCTCTCTCTCTCTCTCTTTCTTTTCTCTTCTCCTTCTCTCGCTCTCTCTTCTCGTCACGATCGTCTCTCTCTCTCTCTCTCTCTCTCTCTCTCTCTCTCTCATTTTAAGATATACCTACTAATGAAATAGGATCCTTGTAATGAGCAGAAGTTTCCTTTTCAGGTAAAAAATATAACAGTCAGTGGTATAGTTGGCTGTGCTGAGTTTAAGAATTGCTATAATGGATCTGATATTGTCACTATTCACGATGAAGAGAAGACCTTACATCGATTAGCTGCACGAGCGCAAATTAATGAATGGCAGATTGCTAATGAAGGTGAAGTCATTTAAGTAAATGTGTGATTTCATTTTGTGTGACTTTGTGAATAAATAAGTTATATGTTTATTTTATTCCCGGCAAAGTGGGCATATAGTAAATAAATCATATGTTTCCTCGCAGAAGATGTAGCTGAAGACATGATCACTTTGAGTTTGGCAACTGGAGTAGTATGCAGATGGACAGCTTTAGTTGGGGTAGATCTGGATATGAAACCTGTGGGACATAATCCAGAGGTATGCTGATGTCTCAGTTCAAGACATTTTATTGCGAGAACTTAGTTTAATTTTCATTTGTATTGTATAGTTAACAGTTGTGAATGGGCAGTTTACTAATAAGGACCTTGAACAAATGGTTTGTCACTGTTGTTTTATTAGAAAATGAGAATAATTGTGGAACTCTTTAGGTATTTGCTCAATATTACAAAGTAATGTTGATAGGGAGCTATAACTTATTACTTTAAGGGCCAAGTGATTAAGAATTTACCATAGTGTAATCCTGTTACCTCAGGATTTTGTATCTTTCCATCGCTTTTTGTTAGCATTGTTGTCTTCCTTAATATGTAGTTATTCATATGTGGAACAAACCTTCGGTCTTAACAATAGAATAAATCTTCTGGTACCAGCTGAAAACCGGCTAAAAACAATCAAAGATTGTATATGCAAGGAATCTGTGGCATCTGGCATCTAATTATAAAACATAGAAGCTGTGGAGAGTTGGTCACTGACCACACATGTTGTCAGACAAGTCACGTCGTGACGCTTTCAGTTTGTCATCCGTCTTGGAGAGTGGATCTCCACATTTGCTCTCCTCCTCCCAAGCTGTTTTTTTTCGATAGCCTGTGATTCCTTCTTGCTTTCTTGCGTTTTTAGGTGTAAGTGTGCTTTGTGATTTATTATGGCTTCTTTTGTCGGATCTAAGAAGTCGTGGGCGCTTCAGCGCATTTGTCCCAGCCTTCCAAGGTTCCTGTGCTCATTCTTCCTAGCTTCCACTTTGACATGCTTGCAGAAAGTGGAGGAGACTAACATCAAACAGAGACCCCATATAAAGATGGGAAAAGCTGAAGATAAATAAGATAGGAAAAATAGGACCAGGTGGGATGTTTGCAGTGGCAACTTGATAAACCTTGAATGCTTGAACCTTGAATTAAGAATAATATTTTATCCAGAATACTGAGTTCCTTATCAGAAAAGGGAATTTTCCCTGTAAAAGGTCCTCATTCTTGGGTAGAAATGGTAGACCAGAAGGGCAACAGTAAATGACAACTAGGTGCATGAGTGTTGAAACGATGTCCCTGCCAAAGAGAGCTCAGTATGATAATATGAGCTCCTGAAGGCAAAGTGGTGAAGAAGACTGCCTTTTGGACTATATATATGAGTTGTAGTTGTATTGGGCCCACTGAACTGAGGGGATGACAGGAGTCTAATAAAGGGATTTTGACGTAGGAAAAATCTATTTCTGGGCGAGGAAGCCGTGTCGCCCAGTGAAATGTGTCCTCTTTAGCACTATTTCTAGTAAAATATTGCTATGATACCAGAGAACTGCTAAATTGGACATGTCAGAAGTCTCTGACTCGCTCACCTAAATAAAAGGTGTCGGTATAGAACTGGGGCGAGTGTTAAACACTACCACAGTAACCCCTCCAATTAGCCTTTTCCTCATCAAAAGACCCTGAAAACGGGGAGCCGACCTATAGGTCACACCCAGCTACCCTGTTGAAGGGGACTGCGGCGTCATACTTATCGATAGCAAAGAAGCTTGGTGCACAACAAGGGGGGGGGGAAAAAGGAAAAAAGGGGGGGATTTCACTGGGCGACAACGGCTTCCTCGCCCAGAAATAGATTTTTCCTACGTCAAAACAAAAATCCCTTTTTCTGGGCTCAGCCGTGTCGCTCCGTGAAATTGTACAGAGAAACACCAAGCTATACTATCCTGAAAGGAAAAATCATATTAATGAAATCAAAGGAAATAATAAAATAGTTTAGAATTGGAAAAATACAATTTATTTACAAAATATACTATATAGCCAAAACATGTGGCAACATTTGCAACAAGTCACATACATAATAAAATAATTACAGATAATTTGTATGTACGTAAAACTATACATGATTATACACTTATTCTAATAGCTAAGGCATTTGCTGAGGTAGGTAAAATGCTAATGAGGCTGGCATATTGAACAGATTCATATGACACAAGGACGGTACTATAATGATGTAGCAGTGGGAGACACTGGCCTCCCTGCAGCTATTGCATGATATTTAAGATCCTCTAAAGACTTAAGGTAGTGCTTTTTGAAAACCAAGGGTGACTTCCAACCAGTATACTTCTTCAGATCATCAAAATCCATATATTTGAAGAAGTTAACAGAAGTTGCTATTGCCCGAATGTCATGCACCTTGGGGAATGACCCTGGGCTGGCTTTCTTGATAAAATATAAAATCTGCTGCCTAATGCCTTTTAGAGATAGTGTACCACCATCTTTTCTAATGAAAAGGGGGCCTTCGGAATAGGTAGACGTCCTAGATAAATAGTCCTTAAGAGTTTTAACAGGACATAACGATGGATCCTGCGGAAGCGGAACAATCTTCCATGGAGACCACCTCATCAAGGGATCTTCATTCTTAGCTAGAAATTGCTTATTTGGCGAAAGCAACACGTCCCCCGAGGAAAGGAACTCAATATGCGCTTCATCTCTAGATAAAGATGACAGCTCTGATATTCTGGCACCTGAAGCTAGACTCAATAAGAACAGAGTTTTACGCAAAATGGTTTGGTAATCACATTTGAAGTTGTCTGTTTCCGAGGCTAACCTAAGAACATCATTAAGAAACCATGACACTGACGACGGTCTGTGAACGGGCCGTAGACGTGCACATGCCCTTGGGATAGAGGTGAAATAAGACTCGGTTAGATTGATACCAAACCCGAGAAGAAAAATCTTTTTCAGAGCTGACTTAGTGGTTGTAATTGTTGCAGCTGCCAAGCCTTGTTCAAACAAAGACCTGAAGAAGGTTATGGCCACGTTCAATGTCATTACTTTGATATTTGATTCTCTGAGGAACGAAGACAATTTCTTAACTGCTGAGTCATACTGGCGAAGCGTAGACTCTCTCTTGTCTGACTCCAAGAACAACATGTTCTGTGGATCAATGTCGCCTACTCTCTTACCTGCAAACTTCATGAAATCCATAAAGTTAGGGTTTTGTGAAGACCTGAGGAATCGAACACAGTCCTCGTTTGAACTTGTTGCGATAGTCTCAAGTCCGGGAGAGGGTGAGGGCGAAGACCTAGTTCCAGGAGAAGGGGAAACCAGTTGCTCTTGGGCCAGTGAGGGGCTATGAGAGCCACCTGGCCTTCGAAGGATCTCAACTTGTGCAGCACCTTCAGGAGAAGGTTCACTGGAGGGAATAAATAGATTTTCGACCACTGGTTCCAATCTATGCTCAGGGCGTCCGTAGCGTATGCCAGAGGGTCCAGATTGGGGGCTACATAACAAGGCAGCTTGTGGTTTGCCTCTGTGGCAAACAGATCTACTTCTAGACCTGGTACTCTTTGGCAAACCTCTCGAAGGATTCTTGGTCCAGTGACCATTCTGATTCCAGAGGGACCGACCGAGACAGGGCGTCTGCCACTACATTGTGGACTCCTGCCAGGTGAGTAGCCGACAGATGCCAGGTGTTCTTGGCTGCTAGAGAAAAGATTGCTATCATCACGTGGTTCACATGACTCGACTTTGAACCACCTCTGTTTATACAGTGTACTACTACTGCACTGTCGAGGACCAACCTGATATGAGTCTTCTTTGGAGGACGGAGCTTTTTTAAAGTCAGAAACACTGCCATAGCTTCTAGAATGTTGATGTGAAGTGTTTGGAAGTGAGGTGACCAAGTTCCCTGAACCTTCTCGTGCTGTGAATAACCTCCCCAACCTGTCAGCGATGCGTCCGTATGCACCACTAGGGACGGGGGAGGAAACTGCAACGGTAACTCCTTGGCTAGGTTGGCGGCCTTTGTCCATGGGCGCAGGCGTTTTCTGAGAATCAGAGGTATCCGGCGCGAACTTGTCCCGACACTTGGCATTTGCCTTCGAACGCCAAACTCGATTGATGTCCTTGAGCTTGGCTTTCAACAGAACGTCCGTGACTGAGGCAAACTGGAGCGAGCCTAGGATCCTCTCCTGATTCCTTCTCGAAGTCTCTTTGCACTTTAAGAATTGTCTTGTTGCCTTGGCAATCTCCTTTCTCTTTCCTGCTGGAATGGAAAGAGTGTGAGAATCCAAGTCCCAATGAATCCCTAGCCACTGGAACTTGGACTCCGGAGTCAACCGGGACTTGGTCCTGTTGATCTGAAACCCTAAATATTCCAGGAAAGACATGACCTTGTCCGTGGCTTTCATACATTTGCCTTTGTCCATCTCCCAGATTAGCCAATCGTCTAGGTACGCCACCACCAATATACCCTGGGATCTTAGCTCCTGCACCACTGTCTCCGCCAGTTTCGTGAAAACCCTTGGTGCTATATTCAGCCCGAAGGGCATTACTTTGAAGGAGTAGGCTTCTTTCCCTAGTTTGAAGCCGAGGAATGGTCGGAAGTGCCGAGCTATCGGGACATGATAGTAGGCGTCTGTAAGATCTATAGAGGTGGTGACGGCCCCACGGGAAGTAAGTCCGCACCTGAGAGATGGTCAGCATTTTGAACTTGTCGCAACGAATGTACAAGTTTAGACGGGACAAGTCTAAGATCACCCTTCTTTTGTCGGTCCCTTTCTTTGGGACGCTGAATAGACGACCCTGAAATTTCAAGTTCTTCGTCTTGGAGATTGCTCCCTTCTGGAGAAGGTCCTTGGAGTAATCCATCAATTCCTGCGTTTGTTCCTGATAGAAGGTGATGGGTGGAGGAGGACCTTTGATCCAACTCCAGCCTAGGCCTCTGGATACTATGCTTTTTGCCCAACTGCTGAACCCCCAACGATGACGAAAGAGGTACAGCCTGCCTCCTACCTGAGAAACTTCATTGAGATGATGAAGGCCGGGATCCTCTGCCTGACCTTGCACCTCTAGTTCGCCCTTGGGCTCTGGCTCCTCCGCGCTGGCGAAAGGATCCTCTAGCCCTGCCACCCCTAGCAACTCTGTAAAGGGGTGAAATGCCCGACTCTCATAGACCGGGTTAAAAGCGGGCGACACTGAATACTGTGAGGAGGCCTGTTGGTTAGACGGCGGCGAAAGGAAGACAAATTGATGCTGTTGCTGAGGCTGAGCCTTAGAAGTCGAAGGCTGGGATACCTGTTGAATTGGAACAGCTTGTAGCACAGGATGCTGTTGCGGGACTTGGAAAGGTAGGAACTTCCTTTGCCTCTTCTTAGCCCTAAAACTGGAGGAAGAAGACTCTGATTTCCTTTTGAAAGGGATTCCCCAACGCAACCTGATGCTTTGGTTAAGACGTGATGCCTCGCTCTGAACCTCGGATACTGCTGAAGCTGGGAAGAGATCTGCACCCCAGATTGAGGAAGCTAGAAGCTTGTTGGGTTCGTGCCTTATCGTCGCCTCAGACAGAACATGCTTCCTGCAATTTCTCCTAGCAATCGCAAAGTCGTACAAGTCACATTGCATGCTTAAAAGTAACGACTTCGCAATGACCTTAAACAGCAGCTCCTGAGCGTACTCCCGAGCCGCCGTCTCTGTCATCACTAGGGAGTTAAGAGACCTTGCGAGACGTGTCTTAGCGTCAAATTCGGCTTGGATCAATGCGTCTGACAGCCTAGGAAGGCGTTCACTAAACAAGGTGATTGCACAATCTGGCTTCAGCTTGCCTACCGAGAACGTAGCTGGCAAATCCTCCCACAAATCCTCCCTACCTGGGAGTAGTAAAGATGTGGGATCTGTCTCCCTAAGCTGGGGCATGGGCTCTTCTCGAGTCACTTCCTGGAGTGTTAGTTCTGCTACCTTTGATGTAAAAGGTAAGGGGTTGCCGACATCAGTTGTAAACATGGTGAAAGGACTTTTAAAAGCTGTTATTCTAGTATTTGAGCAGTCCCACTCTTTCTAGGCTCCGTACCCATGTTTGCTGAGCCTGATCTCTGGAAAGGATAACAGTCTCCTTGGGGACCTTATCCTCTCTAACCAGAGCTGCCTCCGTAAGCCTAACATAGCAGATAAATGGAGGCTGTAAACCTTCGGGGAAAAACTCGAAATCCTCGAGCCTACGTGTGCCGCAACCTTCTATAGTCAACATCCCATTGACAAACGGAGCGAAGTTAGCCACCCTCCAGGGATTACCGGGGTGTGGAAGGGAGGGAGCGTGGACCCGTCAGGCATGCTCTGAGCTTGCATCAAGCTACTAGAAGGGGCCGAACCAAAATGCCGACTCCTGTCTGAGACCTGCAATCAGGGAGTCCTGAGCACCTAACCTGCTAAACACTTCTTCAAACCTTGCTGCAACTGAGCTGAGTAAACTACCAAGGCTACTGACCTGATTTAGAATATTTGTGTTGAACTGTTCTTGGTCAACGGAAGGAGAATCATCCTGTCCCTCTTGCGGTACCTTATGAGGTATCCGGTCCCTAGAGGTTAATGGAATGGGACTGGTAGGGCAATAGGAAGAATTCCCTCCTTGAGACCTTGGGATTGAAGGTTTGGAAAGTGACTTTATTTTAGTTTTTAATATGTGTATGAACCTCTGGTGACTGCCCAGGCCTTGGCATTGTCTCTGATCTGCCTTTAAGCAAGGTTTTACCCGCAGGTTTTTTCTTTAGTTTAGGAATCACAGAGAAGGAGTGCAACCTGGGAGGGGGCAAACCTCCTGTGAAACCCATGAAGGAATTGGAAGTAGAAGGAGAGGAAGAATCAGAGTCACTCAAGGAAAGATCCCGGTGACTAACTAAGCTAGCCTCATTAACACTGTTACCTGTACCCGTGCCTAGTGTAACGGGCAAATCCTCAACCACTTCAAGTGAGACTTCCTCTAGTCCAAGGTCCGGCAATTCCGCCTCTTGCTGTTCAATAACTGAGTCTTGTATTGATTTGATAATTGGTGCCGCTACTTTTGGATCGACGTATCCGGCAGATTTTCCGGCTGGGAAGAGCAAAGTCGCCATATCTCGGGACAGAATATACGGCTTAGCCTTCCCTACGTTCCGTCCAAACCCTCCAACCCAGATCTTGAGGGCGGAGAGTGCAGCATCCTTAATAGACTGCTCAGCCTGTAATGCAAGGAATGTGTCAATACCAAGTAAATTCCTTGAACATTATTCTATAATTATTGATTAAACAATGTAATTTAATTTAAAGAAATTTTAATTGATCATTTATTTTATCTCATTTCAATATTTTTTTTTTTTTTTTTTTTTACAATAAACATAGAATCAGCAGTGCCGGCAACTTACCGAAGAGGTAGCCTGATGTACCAAGTCGTAGCAGGCAAAACAGTTTTCATGATGCCAGACCACGGAATCAGGAAGCAGCACTGCACAGGGGGCGTGGCCCCGACAAACGTCATGGCCGCACGGATCTTGCAGAGCAGCACTACAGCCGGCAACCAGACACTTGGAGGCCTGTAAGTGCAATAATATATAAGAACAATTGCACACACTTAATAGGATAATGAAATATATTTCTTTTCTTTTTTTTTTTTTTTTTGTGCCGGAGCATTCCGGGCTATAAAGAAAAGAAAGGGTAAATATATTCATATGTTACGTCCCGGGGACTGTGTAAGGAAAAAAAAAAAAAAAAAAAAACCACCCGGAGTTGTATACCCGGAGCTGTATGACCCGGAGAGGGGGGGTACACGAAGTAACTCGGGACGGCCACATGAACTCGCAAGTTCTGTGGCAAGAAAAATAAAAATAAAGATAAAGATAAAAATAATGATAATAAAAACTAAAATAACAAATATACTATCTCCGCCTACGGAAGAGTAACTTCCGTAAACATAACCCTCAATGACTCCGGGAGAGGCCGGAATCTAAACCCGCCTTATGCGGAGAGGGAATGTTTTAGGCGGGTGGATGTAAGCTCCGGGAGTGAAAGAAGCAGAGCGCAACAATCCACGGAAGCCGAGGCTGAAACGCAGTGCGACTAACAACTCCGGAGGCGGTCGGCTAAGAAGCGACACTCCCCAGCCCAAGGTCCTGGGAGACCCACTACACCTCCCCCTCCGCTGGTGGACCCCCGGCCGTCAGCGACAAACAACGAGAGCGGCACCCAACTAGGGGAGTCCCACGAGAGAGGGAGGGAGGGAGGGCTGAAGGGGGGACGATCACGTGACCAGCGATTCCCGCGAATAAAGGATCACGAGGAAAACGCAGGCAAAGCCTATGAAGGCTAGCTGCCGACTGAACACCCAAATATACATAGACAAAATAAAATCAATTACTTAAAGCTAAGGAAAAACATGCTTTAAAAGGGGTAATGAAAATAAGGGGCGAAAAATATAAAACGCAATGGAGGCCACTCGATGAGAGTGGGCGCAACAAGGAAAAATTACTTGCTCACCGACAAAACGAAAACAAACGGTAAGCTGACGAAAAGAAAAAGGGGGAAATCTTGAATGGAAAATACCAAACTAAAATAAAAGGGGGAAGGGGGAAGGGGGGAACGATAGATAAACAACGAAGCACGAAACAAAGAAACGTGCACGAACGCCGACCTCCTTGAAAAACAGGAAATCATGAAAATAATAAACTTAGATCAAACAAGATCGACAAAGTAACTGCCACCCAAGACATAATAAAATATATACTGAAAATATATACTGAAATACCATAAGTTACGAGTATATAAATATAAATATATAGGTACTGATTTACTGAAAGAAGCCCGCTCGAAATTGGTACAAAACAAGGGAACGACGTAATGGCGGCTCGCTACCGCTCGTTACGGGAGGAGACGCCTAACAAAATCCTAAATAAAGGCAAAACGAAAGGCAAAATCACTCCCTAAATACAGAAAAAGGGCGAACCAGTACTTAACTTGGGTGAAGAGGCAGATTGACGATCCATAACGAAAAAGAATAACGAAACCAATAAAAAGAACAGATAGCTATAAAAAAGCGTGCAACGCTGGGAGGCTATCGATAAGAATGACGCCGCAGTCCCCTTCAACAGGGTAGCTGGGTGTGACCTATAGGTCGGCTCCCCGTTTTCAGGGTCTTTTGATGAGGAAAAGGCTAATTGGAGGGGTTACTGTGGTAGTGTTTAACACTCGCCCCAGTTCTATACCGACACCTTTTATTTAGGTGAGCGAGTCAGAGACTTCTGACATGTCCAATTTAGCAGTTCTCTGGTATCATAGCAATATTTTACTAGAAATAGTGCTAAAGAGGACACATTTCACGGAGCGACACGGCTGAGCCCAGAAATTACCTTATAGGGACCAGGGATTGGGAAGCCTGGTAGGAGCTGGCCTTTGCAGTGCATAAATTTGGAGAAGGGAATTAACAGTTTCTATATTAGAATAAAATCCAAAACCTTAAAGCAAGGTCCTGACACTGTTGCCTGTTCCATGATTGTTGTAATCGTAAGGCACCTGACCTCAAAAGATGCATACTCTAATGAAATATAAAACTGTCTCAACTGGGCATTGTGTGTAGGTAATCTACTCTCATTTTCCTTATGGTCTAGTGTGTCGGATAGATGAAGTCTGTAGCTTTTGTGCTATGTACCTAGCAATGTTAGCAATTCTCATGTTTGACTAGATTTTAAAAATCCTCATGGCTTAGAAAGGAAGCTGCATAGACGACTTCCCCTCCTGTCGGAGATAGAACAGCAGACATTAATGGCATCTGCTCTGTTGCACATTGTTGAAGAAATAAGGAACCAAAGACTGTTTTCTTAATTCAAGACCACTTGGTAAGGGGTTCTATTGAAAGCTAGTAGTACTAGATTACTCAAAGCTTTCGAAATCTAGGCCCATAGAGCAAGAAGGTATGGCATCTTCCATTCGTTCTAGTCTTGTAGGAATGCATCTCTTGCTATTGCCTGAATGTCCAGGTTGAGAGAGACACACGCACACTGGAAGTTGATGGTTCTTGCATGTGGCAAACAGATTCACTCCCAGATGTGGAAGCATGTTGGAAATTACTTTCTTGAGAGTGGCTGAGCAAGAGCCCAACCTCTTGATATAAGATATTGTAGTCATATTGTCTAGGACCAACAATATGTGGTTCCTTGTAGAGGGTTTCAATTTTATGAGATGGAAAGACAGCCAACTGCTCCAGAAAGCTGGCATGACACTTCCTCAGAACAGATGAACATCTCCCAGCTACCTGATGATCCTCCCAAAGGCCTCCCCAATCTGTCAAGGAGCCATTTGTATATATTATTACTCATACTGATGGTGGGGTCAGGTTAACCGGTTTACCAGCGACCCCTTCCAGATCCACGGAGGGAGTATCTCCCCAATCCTATGTGAAGGTGATTGCAAATCCTTTTCCTCAAATGTGAGAGCCACACTGTTTACATCATACAGTCACAATCTCAGGATTATTCGTCCAATTGTTGTATAAAAAGCTGGGCTGTGCTAGGAATCTTCTCAGGTCCTTCCTTATACTAGTTTGAGTTCTGTATGGAAAAGACAGCTTGCCGTGAAGTGTATCACAGCGAGTTCTAGCTGTAGAAAACGTCTGCTGGACTTTGTTCCTATTTATTAGGACGTTTTGACTAGAGTCTGTCCATTACCACTCTCAAGTTTCTTCAGCACTTTTATCTGGTGGCTGCCTAGATTAGCCAGTCATCTAGGTAGGCCACCAGTTAGATTTTTGTTGATGAGTTTCCATGAAATAAGTAAGTACATTATATAGAAAACTTTATGGAAGCAATGTTTTTGTTCAAAGTTGAAAGGTCAAGGATCACCTTTTGTTCAGAAGAATCCTTCTTGGGGACTAAAGAGTGGTGGCTAATAAATCTGTCTGTCTCTATGGTCCCTGTTTAAGAGGGCTCAAGTTTTTGTAAAAAAACTCCTTTAGAGGAGGGGGAATGTGAAACAATCTCTACCCTAGCTTATTGAAAATTCTACTAGATAATTGATACTGACAGCTGTAAAGTTTGGCAATTCTGATAAGAAAAATTCATCAAACATTTCATCCTGAGACAGGAATTATCATTTCTCATTTTATTCCTTTACAATACTTTTATATCCTTTGAGTCTAGCTATGTCTGTGGGTTAGATGTGTTTTTCTTAAACACCAGTTCCTCTTGAAAAAGTTACTTTCTACCAAAAATGTTGAGTGTTGATCTTGAAAACCAGTTCCTCATGAAAAAGTTACTTTCCACAGAAAACAATTGGCAGTCACCTAACTGACAAGAAATTGACCAGATGAGTTAGCTTTTGGATGGTTTAGAGCACGTAGGATAACTTCTATTCTATGGAAGTTTTTGCTCGTTACTAGTGGTGGACATGTTGAGGGGTAAGGCATTGTTACAGACTGAAAAGGAAGAGTTTTCACTAAGCAGGTTAAAAGAGAACCTGATGGCTGATGAGTGACTGTTCATATTGCCCCAAAGAATGAAGAGGTGTATTTTTTCGTGTGCCAGTAGAATCCATGCTGCTATTCCCAAAGGGAGCCCAGATTGAATTTCAGGATACTTCCACCAAGATCAATATTTAACAAAATAATTAGATAATATTCAATCAAGTATTACTGTAAAGTTTCTCAACCTCAGTAGGCAAAACTGGTTTTTGGAAAGTAATGTTTTGAATCTTTGAAACATGGGTGTTTTTCAAATTTGCATATTATACCAAACAGAAACCCATTAGCTTATCAGATGCTTCAGGCTTCTTGAATTCTAAAAATTTTGAAAATTTCTAGAGTAACAAAGACCTCATAAAATAGGCTAAAGTTGAATTTTGCAGGATATTCCACATCCAACTTTATGTCATAATTCTTGTCCAAAAGTAACCTATTCTTTACACTTGCCATTAAGAGATTTATCTGTAAAACAAGTATGTATGTGTGTACATATATATATATATATATATATATATATATCTATATATATATATATATATATATATTATATATATATATATATATATTATATACACACATGCCCCTACATACCAGAGTCCCTACATACGAAAAATCCAGGTTACGAAGGCAAAGACGAAGATTTTTTTGCTTTTGTGTACAAAAATAATTAAGGTTGCAAATGGGTGTATTTAAAGTCCAAGATTCTCCCAGGCCGCCGAGAACAATTTTAAAACTCGCACACTGCCAGCTCAGTAGACTCACCACCATCCTCCTGCTCTTCCATTGGTTCCTGTTGATAGTCACCGCCGTAAGAGCTTGCTCTCCTGTTGGTCAGCATCTGTCCCATCATGCCTCTATGTAAAGGTGTTCCTTCACCATTTTGTTGCAACAGCGTTATCGTGAACACCTGGAATTCATTCATTCATTCACATAGGTAGATTTTGTTTGTTAATGTAAATTCGTGTTACTGATTTTGCTTTCGTTGTACTGTAAGTTACTTTATCGTGTTGTGCGTGAACTTAATTACGTATATTATTAGCCAGGGGTCCCAAGAATGTTGCTGAAGTTCATGGAAAGAAGAGGATGCTTTCTATGGAGACAAAGATGGAGATAATCAAGAAGTGTTAATGTTTTCTGCCATTTGTTAATGTGTTTCGTAAAGTTTAGTGTTAATGTTTTCTGCCATTTTTTAATGTGTTTCATAAAGTTAAGTGTTCATGTTTTCTGCCATTTGTCCTCCTCTGTCGCCACTTTCGGACATCGCCTCACTCAAAAGGTAAGGTTCCACATTTTACTACATATGTGCGTACAGTATTGCTTGTACCCTGTACACTAATACACTTTATTTACAGGTACAGTCACGGTATTCCATTGTTTATTGGTCAATTTAGCTTTATTATAAAATTTACTGTGGTGTTTTTGTAGGGCTTGGAACGAATTAGGCAATTTACATATAAAATGTAGTTCTAGATATGAAAAAATCAGGTTACATAGGTCGCTTCAGAACAGATTAATTTCGTAACCTGAGGCACTACTGTATATATATATATATATATATATATATATATATATATATATATATATATATATATATGTATATAGTATATAGTATATATATATATATATATATATATATATATATATATATATATATATATATATATATATATATATATATAAATGTACATCATAATGTCAGATGAGTAATGAATTCTGAATAATGAGATCTGATAAGCTGAGTGCTTACTTGAAGCAAAATTATTTAAACATCCCTCTGATATTTTCCTGTACTATTTTCAGCTATTAATTTGCTGAGAAATGGCACTCTGTAAATTGTAAGTGTGTTGTGTCCTTTGGTTATTCTTTTCATTATTCTTACTTTTTATTGAAGACACAACCATGTATGTGTATATATACTTAAGATTTATTGAATACCATAAGTGAGTGTTTGTATATATACCTTTAGAAGTGTGAAATTTTACTGAAGACCTGACTTACCTTGCATACCTTGCTTTATCCTGTTAACTATTGTAATCTTATCAACTTGTTAACTGTAACTGAAGCATTTCTAGAAACAGTTCTTTCATAATTTTTACTTGATTTTTTTGCCGGCACAAGTAGAACCAACAGTATTCGATAGGTTTGCTGGTGGAGCAGCATGTGATCGAATGGTAATTTGCCTTTCAATATTTGAAGTGGGTGTTTGTGTATGAGTGTATATGCTTCAGATTTGCAGAATACCTCAAGTTAGTGTTTGTAAATACCTTTAGAAAGCCATGAGTTTTACTGAATACCTGAATTGTTTTGCATACATTGCTTAATCGTATTAATTATTGTAATCTTATTCATTTGTTGACTGGAACAGTATAATTTCTAAAAAGGATTTCTAAGCATATGCCCCAAGTATGTTCTAGCTAATACAGTCAGATGTTGCTTTCATACAATCATTAACTATGTATTCATTAACACACCGTGCTTAATGAGTGAGTCCTTTCGCTATCTTTATTGAATTTTCTTGCAGACTACAGAATTTACTTCCATGGTGTCTCGAGATTCATGCCTTGAGCTATATTACACTTTGAGGTAATTTTCATGTTAATAAGTAGAATTAATTCTGTAGTGGATGTTTTTATATACATATGAGTATGTTTACTGTAGATTTTACTGAATATCCAAAGTTGTTGTTTGTATATACATGTTAATATCTATATACAAATTGTACTAAATATCTGAAATGGGTTTTTGTGTATTCATGTTAGTATGTGTAAGTTTTGCTGAATATCTGGAGTGGGTGTTTGTTTATACAGTACATGTAAATATGTAGTACTTATAAGTTTTACTGAATATCTGAAGTGGGTGTTTTGTCTATGTATATGCTTCAGATATATTGAATACATCAAGTGAGCATTTGTATATTTATATGTAGAAGTGTATAAGTTTTACCAAGCACCTTAATTGTTTTTGCATACCTTGCTTCATCTTAACTATTGTAATACAGTATTATACATTTGTTACCTGTAACTATAACTTTCCTGGGAACAGTTCGTACGTATATGCCCTTAGCATTTCCTTGCTAGAATAATAATGTGTATTTTCTTTTGGAGGAGTAATTTTCTGTAAAGAAATGAGTGAGCCAGGCAAGCAATATGTAGACTTCTAGGGCTAGAATGAAGGTCTTGTGCTTCAGTGAAAGGTATGTGTGTGGAGAAAAAGATCCTTAAGAAATAGGTGAGAGGAATTGTTATTCCTTGACATAAGGGTAAAAGTGATTGGGGCTGGATATGGTACTTTGAGCAGTAAGACACTGCTCTAGATAAAGAGGGAAGATTTCTAGTGAACCTTGGTAACAGATAACCTGATGACTGATAATCAATGATTGTTGATATAGCCACCAAAAGATGAAGAAGCATATTTTTTCTTATTTTTCAAAAAGAGCTTTTTTTGTTTAGAGGCTTGGATAATCCATATTCATAATTGCTGATGAATGAGTGAAGAATCCTGAATAGTTGAGCTCTTGGAACAAAATTATTCAAACACTGCTATAAAATCATAGGCCCTAATATTTTCTTGTAACTTTTTCAGCTTATGATTTTCCAGGAAGTGACACTATAAATTGTGTGTTGTGTCCTTTGTTCAGTCCTTTCATTATATATTTTTATTTGTTCAGTCAAATAATTATTTTTACTTTGTTCTCATGCAGACACTGTCATCGCGTTGTAAATCTCTTAGTCTTGGAGTTTCACTTCGCTCCATGGTAATTTTCCTATGAATATATGAAGTGGGTGTTTTTTTATGTGTATATGTGCTTCAAATTTAATGAATATCTTAAGTGAGTATGTGTATATGCATTTAGATGTGCATAGATTTCACCAAATTTATCCATTGTTTTGCCTACCTCTTCATTTTTTAATGTTTCGTAAAGTTGAGTGTTCATGTTTTCTGTCATTTGTCCTACTCCTCTGTCACCACTTTCAGACATCCCCTCACTTGAAAGGTAAGGTTCAACATTTTACTACATATGTACGTACAGTATTTCTTGTACCCTGTACACTAATACACTTTATTTACAGGTACATTCATGGTTAGGTTAGGTATTGAATGGTCCAAATTGTAGTATTTCATTGTTTATTGGTCAATTTAGCTTTATTATAAAATTTACTGTGGTGTATTTGTAGGGCTTGGAATGAATTAGGCAATTTACATGTAAAACATAGTTCTAGATATGAAAAAATCAGGTTACAAAGGCTGCCTTGGAACGGATTAATTTCGTAGCTTGAGGCACTACTGTGTATATATATATATATTATATATATATATATCTATATATATAATATATTATATATTATATTAATATATATATATATATATATAGATATATATTATATATATAGATATATATATATATATATTATTTGGGGCTGTTGCCTTGTATGATAACGCGCCCTATGAGGTAATGTTAGACTTGCGATAATCTTACGCTAAGTCGGTTGGTATTGCACTTCCATATTCAATGGAGTGTCTTGGGGTTTGTAGATCACTTACGAAGTCGGTATTATCTTCTTTGGTTATGAAGTCGATGTGTTAAACTCATGATGATTCGGTGAGGAGGTGAGGATCTAGTAGAAACCACGAAGTACAAAAATACTTATATTCTCTGAATTTACATGGTGAAGATCAGTATGATTGTACAAGTCTTCTAATGACGATAGCTTGATCGCTTCTGCCAATGATGATGGCTAATTCTATTCTCTCTACATGATAAAGCTTAGGTAAAGAGGTACAGGTCTTCTAATGACGATAGCTAACTCTCTTCTGCCCGTCTACCATCTCTGTTACAAGTTATGAAGGAAGCAGATAGTAGCTCGAACATATGAACATACAATCAGATGACATAGTTACATACGAACACGCAATCAAAATGAGACACGCTACAGATCACGTAGGTCGTTTGAATTATAGGTCGCGGTAGTTGTCTCAAGCAGGGAGCTTGGACTAGAGTTTATAAACAAATGAATGACTACAGGTGACGGCATGTTATCTTAGCCTACTTTTATTGTATACGTCATCTTTAGCGTCTCTAGTCTGATCACATTCCTGCAAGCAATCGGGTTGACCTCTTTAGTTTTAGTCTTTTATATATATGGACTAACATTCCATATTTTTATTATGTAAACACTTACATATATATATATGTATATATATAATATATATATTATATATATATATATATATATATATATATATATATATATATATATATATATATATATATATATATATACATATACATACATACAAATGAAACATTGGAAAAATCTACATAATAATGTCTGATGAGTAATGAATTCTGAATAATGAGATCTAATAAGCCAAGTGCTTACTTGAAGCAAAATTATTCAAACGTCCCTTTGATATTTTCTTGTACTATTTTCAGCTATTAATTTGCTGAGAAATGGCACTCTGTAAATTGTAAGTGTGTTGTGTCCTTTGGTTATTCTTTTCATTATTCTAACTTTTTATTGAAGACACAACCATGTATATGCTTAAGATTTATTGAATACCATAAGTGAGTGTTTGTATATATACCTTTAGAAGTGTGAAGTTTTACTGAAGACCTGACTTGCCTTGCATACCTTGTTAACTGTAACTGCAACATTTCTAGAAACAGTCCTTTCCTAATTTTTACTTTATTTTTTTTTTGTAGGCACAAGTAGAACCAACAGTATTCGATAGTTTTGTTGATGGAGCAACATGTGAACGAATGGTAATTTGCCTTTCAATATTTGAAGTGGGTGTTTGTGTACGAGTGTATATGTTTCAGATTTGCAGAATACCTCAAGTTAGTGTTTGTAAATACCTTTAGAAAGCCATGAGTTTTACTGAATACCTGATTTGTTATGCATACATTGCTTAATCATATTAATTATTGTAATCTTATACATTTGTTGACTGGAACAGTATAATTTCTAAAAAGGATTTCTAAGCATATGCCCCAAGTATTTTCTAGCTAATACAGTCAGATGTTGCTTTCATACAATCATTAACTATGTATTCATTAACACACTGTGCTTAATGAGTGAGTCCTTTCGCTATCTTTATTGAATTTTCTTGCAGACTACAGAATTTACTTCCATGGTGTCTCGAGATTTATGCCTTGGAGCTTCATTAAACTTTGAGGTAATTTTCATGTTAATAAGTAGAATTAATTCTGTAGTGGATGTTTTTATATACATATGAGTATGTTTACTGTAGATTTTACTGAATATCCAAAGTTGTTGTTTGTATATACATGTCAGTATCTATATACAAATTGTACTTTGTAAATATCTGAAATGGGTTTTTGTGTATTCATGTTAGTATGTGTAAGTTTTGCTGAATATCTGGAGTGGGTGTTTGTTTATACAGTACACGTAAATATGTAGTACTTATAAGTTTTACTGAATATCTGAAGTGGGTGTTTTGTCTATGTATATGCTTCAGATATATTGAATACATCAAGTGAGCATTTGTATATTTATATGTAGAAGTGTATAAGTTTTACCAAGCACCTTAATTGTTTTTGCATACCTTGCTTTATCTTAACTATTGTAATACAGTATTATACATTTGTTACCTGTAACTATAACTTTCCTGGGAACAGTTCGTACGTATATGCCCTTAGCATTTCCTTGCTAAAATAATAATGTGTCTTTTCTTTTGGAGGAGTAATTTTCTGTAAAGAAATGAGTGAGCCAAGCAAGCAATATGTAGACTTCTAGGGCTAGACTGAAGGTCTTGTGCTTCAGTGAAAGGTATGTGTGTGGAGAAAAAGATCCTTAAGAAATAGGTGAGAGGAATTGTTATTCCTTGACATAAGGTAAAAGTGATTGGGGCTGGATATGGTACTTTGAGTAGTAAGACACTGCTCTAGATAAAGAGGGAAGATTTCTAGTGAACCTTGGTAACAGATAACCTGATGACTGATAATCAATGATTGTTGATATAGCCACCAAAAGATGAAGAAGCATATTTTTTCTTATTTTTCAAAAAGAGCTTTTTTTGTTTAGAGGCTTGGATAATCCATATTCATAATTGCTGATGAATGAGTGAATAATCCTGAATAGTTGAGCTCTTGGAACAAAATTATTCAAACACTGCTATAAAATCATAGGCCCTAATATTTTCTTGTAACTTTTCAGCTTATAATTTTCCAGGAAGTGACACTATAAATTGTGTGTTGTGTCCTTTGTTCAGTCCTTTCATTATATATTTTTATTTGTTCAGTCAAATAATTATTTTTACTTTGTTCTCTTGCAGACACTGTCATTGCGTCGTAAACCTCTTAGTCTTGGAGTTTCATTTCGCTCAATGGTAATTTTCCTATGAATATATGAAGTGGGTGGTTTTTTATGTGCTTAAGATTTAATGAATACCTTAAGTGAGTATGTGTATATGCATTTAGATGTGCATAGATTTCACCAAATTTATCCATTGTTTTGCCTACCTCTTCATGGTGACTATTTTAATCTTGTGTGTTCATTTGTTACCTGTAACTGTGTAACTCCTGGAAACAAGCCTTATTCTTATGCCCTAAGTATTTTCGTGCTAGAACAGTCAAATGTTGCTTTCATGACAGTCTGACTATTCTTTAACCCACCAAACTTCCTAATTTCCTTTAATTATTTATTAGTTGTGCTGACAGGAGTACAAACCTATGTTTTCATAAGTGGAGTTTCTCACACTAGACATTCTTTTGCTGCTACTGACCCACAGTAAAAACAAAATTCTGTCACATAGACCTCTGTCCTTATGTGACTTTAGGCACATTAACTTGTCCACTGTGTTCTCAGCCAAATGAGCACCCAGTTGCTACTGTCTTCTCCCATTTTAAGTGCTGAGATTTCTTTTTGTATGTGCCACTATGCAAGATATTCCTGTGTTTTCTATTGTATGCAGTCACCCTTCTGGGCATTTACCTCTCCAGTAGTCAAGTGAATTAAGATGTAACAGAAATTTGTGAGATTTTTGGGCACAAGATCATTAGTTTGCTTTCTTTGTTCATTGTGGAAGACCTCATTTGTCTGTGCTCTGATTTGTATGGTGGTCCTCCAACCTCCCCCGACATCAATGAGTAGGGGTAAGGAGTAGCAGCTAAGGCCTAAGAGGTAGTTGAGGTGCCCCCCCCCCCCCCCCCACCAAGTTGGAGAATAGATATAGAGAGAGAGAAACACTTTGGCAACTGGGAGTTAGTGTTGGGGACAAGTAGCAAAGGGGGACACTTCAAGGTAGAGCTGATAGTGTGGAGGACGTATACATCAGAACAGAGTTGGTCATTGAAGCAACCTGACAAGTGGTGAGTGCCCCCCCCCCCTCCCTATCTATCCCGAGGGAGGTTACCCAGTAGTATACCAGGAGTCGGAAACCCCACCTCCTGGAGAAGATTGAAGGGAGAACCTTGAGTATTTTTTTCCTTTTCCTTTGTTTTTTAAAAATGTGTCTTTTTATGGGTTTCAAAAGCATCAAAACCCATCAGTTAATGAGTATCTTTTAAGAAAACTCAACTAGAATTATCTTTGAAAAGTAAACTAAATACTTTTGTGTTAAGAAATATTAAACCCACCACATAATGAGATACTCTCAAGGAAATTAGGCTAGAATTTTCCTTGACATGCATAAACACTTTTGTGTAAGAGGTATCAAAACTCTTCAGTCAATGGAAATTTTTGAGGAAATTCCGCTAGAATTTTCCTAGACACACATGAAAAATTTAAGGTATCAAACCTATCAGTTAATGAGATACTTATAGAGGAAATTCTACTGGAATTTCCTACACATGTATAAATATTTGTGAGGGGTTGTGGTTTTTGTCAAGAATGGAACAACTATACATTTTCATCAGCAGCTATGTTGTTTTCCATCTTTTGAGCTGCAAGATTTAGTCACCTGATAATTGACCCACTTTATAAGTGGGGTTCTTCAGTAGTGGTCCTCCTGAATGTTCTGGCAGATACACTGGCAGAGTTGAGACAACAATGTTCTGAACAGTGAAAAGCTCCAGCATCTCTTTGCTTCTAAGCTGGTTGATGAGGCTCCATCTTGCCTCTCTTCAACTTGGGGCTCATGAGAGAGGGGGAACATCTAATCTCATTCTAATCCCCTCCACTGTAGAGATTGAGGTGGGGGCAGCATGGTGAACTGAGGTCACAATGGGGAGGAGTAGATAGTTAAAACTTGAGTTATCAAGGAGAGGGACATACTGTTTGTGACTGTAGCTGTTCTGAGCTTTGCTAAGCCAAATATTAAGAAGCTGTCTTCATGTCTGTAAGATGAGGGAGACTACCAAATAGATCAGAATGTAGTCTGAGTCCTCTATACGAGATACCGCATCTCCTTTTCAGACTTTATCCCATGTCAGTAAGATGTGGAGTTGTTTGGTATTGGACCTCACAGACAGGATTTCTCTTGCTTTGAACTTGAACTTTTTGTATTTTATAGGATACCTGGTAATACAAGACCAGCTCCATTTAAATGCATTTCATCAGGTTGACAGCAGCAATGTTGGTTCATTCACACTGATGTGTCATGCTATAACTTTTGTACAGTTTTCATAATTACTTTAATAGCTCTGTACATTTGATCATTTAAGTATCCTGTTTTGATGGGTAAGAGGCTATTCTTCCAAAAGATTTTATTTGTCCTAGAAGTTGTCAACTTCCTGTCTTTTTAATTGCTTGATCGACAATCTTGTTATTTCAAAATTACTTTATTTATTGAGCTTGAATTTCAATAACAACATTGTGTTGACAGTGTATTTTGAAATCGTATTTAAGCAAAGAGAGCAAGTGTATTGCTTAGACATTTGAACATTTCAGAATTGATTGATCTCTGTAGGAACAGATAGCAAATTTTGAAAGTGATTCGTAATTTTCCTGAAATACAAACCTGAAGTTCTTTACATTAACAACCCAACTCAGCCACCCTCACTTTAGCATCTTGGGCCAGAAGGCAAAGTGGAATGTATATCAACAGGTGGTCAGGGGTTCCCCCAACTGTCAATAGTTACTGACCTTATTTGGAAGTTTATCAGCCATTGAAGTTCACAATCGAAAGCGAAATCCCTTTGTAAAGAACTTAAGGTTTGTATGTTAGGAAAAGTACAAATTACTTTGAAAATTTGCTGTATTCCTCCTGATCTGGACTCTGTATAGTTAAAAGTTCACACCTGAAAAACTAAACTGTGTAAATGACAATTGTTAACTGAAGTGTTTTATTTTCAGCTGAAGAAGATGAGAAAGAAGATATATTCTTCTAACAAAGAATCACCCATCAGATCAAGGGTAATTGTATGTCACTAGGATTAATGTTTAGCCTTTGAAAGTTTTAGCAAAGTTTTTAAATTCATTCCCTACAAGATATTTTTTGTCCAAGTTTTTTGTTGTTGGTTATTTTTTTCTTAGGAAGGTAATTTTGAGAAAACTGGAATGTTTGCTCTCTATGCATGCTTCCAATAACACAAACGTGGTGGTGGTCTTATATTGCTTCCCAGTACAATTTGTAAAGGAATGCCTCAAGTGTAGCAGATTGGTGGATTGGTTATGGACCTGTTTTACATGCATTCTCCCAAATCTTCTGATTGGGATTGTTATTTTCAGACTTTCAAACTTGAGTATCATCAGAATTTTAGAAGTTAGATAGCCACTAAGTTTTGATAAAAAAAAACTGGCAGAAGTTTTGGAGATTTCTATTTTCCATCAGCTAATGCCAAGTTGGCTGCAGATATGCTAACCTGGATTGCATTTAGAAGTTGAAACTACATATTCTTATTCTCTTTCAGGTTGGCAGTGTTTGATTCTTTTACTTTTGGTTCGTTCCGACACGTAATACAAACCCTTGGTCCTTTACATATAGAATATACTTCCAGCAGCAGCTGGACCGGTCGTAAGCTTTTGAACAAGGTGGTTAAGTAGCAACTGCTGGTCCAATAGTCAGGAATCCCGCCTGACTGGAGGTAAACATTCCACTTTGCTTTCGGCCGCCGTCGGAGACAGACTTGTTCTTCACCGCTCTGCCCACCATCGTCGTAAGCTTTTCTACATTCGATTACAAAGTGCTTTTGTGTATGGTATCTTTTTCTGTAGTACTTGGAGTGTGCCTGTAAGTACTATTTATTCCTGTTTTCATTGCTTTTTGTATCTTGTGGTGCGATGGATAGCCACGGGACGGAGAGACCCCCCTGCCCCCCAGCCAGCCGTAGACTATGCTCTTGGTCCAACACTTGTGATTTGTGTATGTTGTGGTCGTAGGAGCAGTGGGGCCGCTCCGAGAGGAGGAAGAAAGCGCGTAAACCAGCCAAGGTGTTGTCAGAAAGCTCTCCAGCGACACCTTTGGTTACGGACATGTCTTCTTCTTTACTCCCTCCTAGCCAGCTCCCTCACATGGCTCCTTCCCCTTGGGGGGATGTGTCGCGTTCTGTTTCTTCGCTCGACCTGTCGAGCGCAGATGAGGGAGCGCGGCACCCCGATGTTGTACTGTACTTGGGGTCTTCTGTCCGCTCGGGGGGTGGGAACTCCCCCCCCCCAACTAACCCAACTCTTGCCTCCTCAGGTGTGACTGCCGCTGCGGGTGGAGACCTCGAGCAGGTCTGGCGCTCGCTGGGCCTTTCGGGCACTCCCAGCATTCAGGGCCTGCTGTACCACCTGGCTGCTCCGGTAACATCTACAATGACGACCATATCGACGCCTGGGTATGCTGCTCCGCCTCACTTGTTGTATACACAGCACGAGACGACAGTGATTCCATCAGCCACTGTGCAGGCCCCGCTGTCATTCGTGCCGCGAGAGGAGTTGGCCCCACCGCCTGGTTTTGCTGTCCTCGCCCCAGCCCCTGACTTTGAGTGCCCAAAGAGCTCACCGCTCGACCGGCCACCAGTACCAGTTCCTGTCGTCACAGTTCCAGTTCCAGATCCTGCTGTCTCTGTTCCAGCCCGTGGTGTTGCTGCTCCCACCGCAGTTTGCTCCGGACAGGTTCGGCTGGACCGTGTTGCTTTGACAACTGTCCCAGCTCCGTCCTGGATGGAGGACCTGATGGTGGTCCTGAGGAAGCTGACGAAGAAGAGGTCCAGGAAGAAGAGGAAGGTGTCGTCGTCTTCTTTGTCATCTGCTGCTGCCGCCTCTTCCCCTTCGAATTCCAAGGCCCCAAAGCAGAGGAAGAAGAACGTGGCCTTCCCCCCCCCCCCCAAGAAGTCTCCTTCAGAGACTTCTAAGGGTCTGCCCCACTCTGGTGGGGCAGTTGGGACTTCCGCTGGCCCTCCTGTTCCTTCGGGAACAGGGCCCGTCTCTCCTTCCACAAGGAAGAAGACGGGGACCAGAGGGGTATCAGCTACCGCTGGTACCTCTTCTCCTGGTGCCAGAGGCTCTGCTTCTGCACCAGGAACTGTCTCTGCCGCTCGCTCACGAGTAGTACAGAGTGTACGGTCACCGGCCTGCTGAGCCTGCTCACCAGAAGGACCCAGGCACAGACCGGAAGGCTGGTGGCAGTCGCTCAAGCGACTCCCACCAGACCGGCGATCGCTCTCGCAGCGATCCCCAGTTCCCAGAGTTGATGTGATGGTCCCACCAAACCGTCGGCTGAGGCTAGGAAGAGGTCACCCCATTCACCAGGCCCAGGTACCATGATGTGTCGAGTGGACTCTACCGGTCTAACGACCGACGGATCACCTGACAGGTAGTAGTTCTCCTGATGCTTGGGACCATCGCTACCGTCCTCGTTCCAGTGGTTCTCCCCAGGGAGACCACGGGACTAGACCTGCAGCTCAATCACCACCGTGGGTTGGCGATCGCCTGCAGTCCTCCCAGCCCACCGTCTCTGCTGGTAGGAAGGGTGGGAGCGTCATGTCTTCCTCTCCTATCCCTTCAACCTCCTCGGGGTACACCGGGAGGAGCGAGGCGATTAGGAGTGACCGTGAGGAGTGTGCTCCTCATGGTCCCACCACGAGGGCCTAAAAGCCTGGCACAGTCTTGGGACAGAGCAGATAGTACATCCAAGTGGTTGGAGGAGACCACGAGGGGTCCAACGTGGTTCCTCCTGCGGAAGGAGGAGGATCTTGTGAGGTGTTCTCCCTAGATGGATTTGACGGTCCATCTCCTCAGGATGCGTTCACCCCCGAGATACAGAGGTCGTTTGCGGAGGTCATTGCGGTGATTCGTCAGCACAACGACCTTGGCGAAGGATTGGTGCTCCCTCCCTCTGAGCCTCCATCGAGGCTGGAGTCGTTCTTGGGGCCTAAGAAGGAACCCAGGACAACGGTGGGTCTGCCCCGGTCCTCCTTGGCTGATGGTGTGCTGGGCCAAGTGAACTCTCTCGTCTCCAGACAGGAAGAATCGCTTAGGTCCGGCAGGTTGACCAAGCTGCTCCCCCCCTCACTCTACCATGACAGCGGCGTTTCTACGTGCCATTGGAGGACCCACTGCTGCCCAAGCAGGTTAACCTGGAGATAGCTAGGCTAACTCCAGAGGTGCCTCTCCAGCACCTGCTGTCTGAGAATCTATGGTTCTCACAGCAAGAGGCACAGGCCTTGGAAGCAACTGCCATGGCAGCATTCCAAGCAGTCTCCTGGCTGGACCTATGGTCCCTCACAGTTTCCAGAGTCGCGGCCTTCTCTGGACACATCACTCCCAAAGGAGACCCGTCTGGAGGTAGGGCCATTTCCTACCTTGCCCACCAGATGGCCAACCTGTGGGCCAATCTGCTACTGTGACGTCGGGACGCAGTCCTCGCTCGAGTGACCAGGTCGGCAGGGCGTGAGGCAGCGCTGAGTGTTAGGAACGGATCGTTGCTGGGTTCCTCCTCTCTCTTCCTTAGAGAGATGGTGGACGCTGCGGTGGAACAACAGCACACTGAAGTCAGTGACCACCTAGTACACCAGGCAGTCTCGAAGGCTTCTGGGCAGTCTCGACTTGCTGCGGCCAAGACGTCTTCCTCGTCGAGGCCGAGAGGAAAGACCCACCCTTCAACTTCTTCTGTAAGGAATGATCGTCAGACCTCCTTCTCCCGAGGAGGATCCGCGAAGAGGAAGTCGAAGAAGGGGGAATGCTAGGGATGGTGTTCCCCTCACCTGCTGCTGGAGGTGGGGGGGGGGGGGTGTGCCTGGCGAGCCATTGGGCAACTTGACAGCGCTATGGAGCCGAAACCTGGATAGTGGATGTCCTTCAGGAAGGATATCTACTACCCTTCGAGTCACAGCCACCCCTCACTTCACACCCGGTCCATCTTCAGACGTACGTTCCCAGTTCTGCCAGGGATGTAGCGCTTCAGCAAGAAGTGAAGGCCATGCTGAGCAAGCGAGCTGTGGAGGTCATACGAGATCTACAGCCGACTTTTCCAGGTGAAGAAGTCATCGGGGGGCTGGCACCCAGTGATAGATCTCTCTCCCTTGAACCGATTCGTTTACCAGACTCGGATCACGATGGAAACGGCATACTCCGTGCTCAATTCCATCAGGGAGAATGACTTCATGCTTTTGGTGGACCTGAAGGATGCGTATTTCCAAATACCCATCCACCAGTCCTCCAGGAAGTACCTCCGCTTCATCCTCGACAGGACGGTGTACCAATTCAGGGCACTTTGCTTCGGTCTCTCAACCGCCCCACAGCTGTTTACACGAGTGTTCATGCTGGTGTCAGCTTAGGCCCATTCAGCGGGATACGTCTCTTGAGGTATCTCGACGATTGGCTGGTCCTGGTAGCTCCCACTAACAGTTGCTGCAGGACAGGGATCGACTCCTTGGATTCTGCTGTGATCTGGGGAAGTCAGATCTCGAGCCCAAGCAGAGGATGAAGCACCTGGGCATGCTGATTGACATGGTAGCAAGGCGAGTCTTCCCCGCAGACTCTCAGATCAGCAAGTTCAGGGAGGCAGCCAGACGGTTTCTGTCTCGGCAGGAACAGTCAGCTCAGCCGTGGCAGGTTGTGATTGGTCACCTGTCGTCTCTAGAGAAGTGAGTTCCTCACAGGCGTCTTCACCTGCGGTCTCTTCAGTGGAGGGTAAAAGAGTGTTGGTCACAGGCAAGAGACCCGCCATACCTCCCCGTTCCTCCCACGGAGGAGGTGAGGCAGAACCTTGCCTGGTGGCTGGATGACAGGAACCTTATAACAGGAGTGCCTCTCCGCACTCCCCCTCCGGAGATGCTGCTGGTCTCAATCGTATCAACCAAGGGTTGGGGCACACACCTGGAGGAGTTGCTGGTTGCAGGTGTGTGGAACCATCACGACAAGCACCTTCAAATCAATGTCTTAGAGTTCAAGGCGGCTATCCTCGCACTCCAAGAGTTCCGGGAACGAGTGATGGGACACTCAGTGGTGTTGATGAGCGACAACACCACGGTAGTGGCATACGTCAACAAACGGGGCCTAGTGTCCCTCCCATTGCAGCAGTTGACGATGCAGGTGCACGAGTGGGCAGTAGCCCACTCGGTAGAGCTGTCAGCCAGATACATTCCAGGCAAGAGGAATATAGTGGCAGACAAGCTCAGCCATCAGAATCAGGTGATTGGGACCGAATGGTCTCTTCACCCAGACATGGCGGAAAGTCTCTTCGACCTGTGGGGGCTTCCAGTTGTGGATCTGTTCACCACCTGGCACAAGAAAACTAAAGGTTTTCTTCTCAGTTATGCCGCACCCATGGGCAGCTGCAGAGGACGCGTTTCAACACCTGTGGGAAAACCTCCTCGTCTACGCCTTTCCCCTGTTCTGTCTGATTCGCAAGGTGATCAGCAGGGTGCTGGTCACCAGCAATCTTCGGATGATTCTGGTGGCACCCAAATGGCCTCAGGCCGTTTGGTATCCGGACCTGCTGGCTCTTCTCTCCAAGGCACCGTGAGAGATTCCCCCCTAGCACAACCTCCTGTGCCAACCACACGTGGAACGGTACCACTGATTAGTTCGGTCCCTGTGTCTTCATGGCTGGCAGTTATCCACCATATCTTGCGAGCAAGAGGCTTTTCTTGCCAAGCAGCAACAGAGATGGCAGGGTACCTTAGACAGTCCTCTGCAGCAGTGTACCAGGGAAAGTGGTCCATCTTCTGTGGTTGGTGTCGTGGACAGGGTCTCTCTCCACTCAGAGCCACTCTTCAGCAGGTAGGGGATTTCCTTGTCTTTCTTCGCCGAGAGAAGCTCCTCTCCATCTCGGCAGTTAAAGGCTACAGAGCCGCTTTGGCCTTAGTCCTTAAACTGCAAGGAGTGGACATTTCCACTTCTATGGAAAGGGAAATCTCACTCCTGATGAAGAACTTCAAGAGGTCTTGCCCACCCAGGGAACTCAGGCCCCCAGGGTGGGATGTGACTCTCGTACTTAGGAGCTTGACTCGCAGACCTTTCGAGCTGCTCCAAGAGTTGTCAGACAGGGATCTGACCCTGAAGACCGTCGTTCTGCTGGCCCTGGCATTGGCGAAGAGAGTAGGGGAACTTCACGGTCTTTCCTTCGATGTTAAGCACTCGAGGGGATGGGGATCGGTGACGCTCTATTTCATCCCGGAATTCGTAGCGAAGACTCAGAACCCTTCGGTCCCTGACGACAGGTTTGAGTCCTTCGCGATCCCCTCCCTGAAAGACTTCACCAACAATGATGCAGATGAGATGCTGCTTGGTCCTGTGAGGGTGCTATGGTGCTATCTGAAGAGAACTCACCAATTCAGGCCTGAGTGTCGATGCTTCTTCATTAGCACCGGGGTTACCAAGAAAGAGTGTCCAAGAACACTATTTCTTTCTGGCTTCGTGAGGTAATCTGGAAGGCGTACTCTTCAGACATGAGTGATGACACCAGTACCCTTCATCCAAGAGCCAAGAGCCCACGAAGTCAGAGGTATTGGTCCAACCCTTGTGTTCCGCAAGAACTTTTCCATGGCACAGGTATTGAAGGCAGGGGTTTAGGTCAACCAGACCACCTTCACCTCCTTCTACCTTCGGGATATCGCTCACAGGTCCTTGGACACTTTTTCCTTGGGACCCATGGTGGCTGCTCAACAAGTTGTGTAGCTTACCCAGCTCCCTTACCGTACAAGATAGCCTCTCATCCTTGTGAGACTGCATGAATGGAAGAGTGAATGAGAGTGTGACTGGCTTTTCTACCTCCTCTTTTCTTCCCTCTCCCTGCAAGCAGAGTGTGGCAGTCGTCATCACGACGGACAGGATGTCGATGCAGATAAGCTACGTGACTGAGCCCCATTCTATCCCTTTCAAGGGGGGAAGTGGACACCAACAAGAAACAAACCCAAGACTTTATATTGCCTCTTGCGTAGGATCTAGTTCTTGCTTGCCATTCATAAGAGGCATGCTTGCCTCCCTCTTATGAATTTGGTCCAGAGGTCTGACCACTGATCCCGCAGTGCACACTCAGATCAGTTGGACAGAGGCTAGGATCCCTCCCTCTGCTCTTACGACCAGGGAAGGAACCAAGGTCGGAAAAACACCAGTCTGTTTATAAGACTCAGATTCCACCCACCAATAAGTGAGTCTTCCCTATGTAAAGGACCGAGTGTTTGTATTACGTGTCGGAACAAATCACAATTTGAATTAAATTGTATTTTTCCTAACTATACAAACCTGAGGTCCTTTACACATAGTCCCACTTCATGCCACCCCTCACTCTGTTCCTGGGCCTAAAGCAAAGTGGAGTGTTTACCTCCAGTCGGGCGGGACTCCCGACCATCGGACAAGCAGTTACTACCAAACTACCTTGTTCGAAAGCTTACGACCGGTCCAGCTGCCGCTGTAAGTATATTCCATATGTAAAGGACCTCAGGTTTGTATAGTTAGGAAAAATACAATTAACTTCAAATTGTGATGTTTGTTATATCGTTTGAGAAAACTTAGTCCTGGGATAGAAAATTAACTCAACCTCTTTCCCTCCAAAGACTACATCACTTTATACATAATACATACAGTAAACGTAACATGAATTTTAATTCCAGGGTTTCACTCATGAGTCATATAAACCAAGGATTTTCCTCAGGGTTAGGCTTAAAAGTACTGAAAATACTTTTGTAGAACTTGCATGAATAATTGTGCTTGTGGGACAAATAGAAACAGTTTGATATTAACATCATGTATATAATATTACTACTAGTATAATATTTCCCAGATGCGGGACCTGGACACTTTCATAGCCAGGTTATAACTTGAGGAATTTTATAGCCATTATTGGTATCATCAAGTCCTTGACAAAGGTTTAGATTACCAAGACTATTGATTAAAAAATATCTTTCTCTTCAGTCAAAGCAGGATGCAAATTTCAAACTTCGTATGAATTAGTAATTGCTTGCTATATTTATTAGTGCAACAATCACACTAACTGTATATTTTCCACAAAGAAAACTAAGTTCACTGAATTTTT
The DNA here is from genome assembly GCF_015104395.2 of Macrobrachium nipponense. NCBI lineage: Eukaryota > Metazoa > Arthropoda > Malacostraca > Decapoda > Palaemonidae > Macrobrachium > Macrobrachium nipponense. The sequence goes on along the minus strand of NC_087207.1, from coordinate 24,584,409 downwards.
GGTAAAATCTGTCCCAGCAAATGTTGATAATTAGGCATCATATGCTAAATCTGGATCGTCATCAATACAGGCAGATACAGTGGATGAGGTTGATACGGGTAAGGAAGCAGAGTCTGAAAAGGAACATTATCCAGTGGATTACGGCAAAAATCTTATGGCTGTGGTTAGTCTTCAGAAGTTTGATGGGTCCTGGACTCTGGAAGATGTGGTGAAGGTCACATCACTGCCTCACTCACTTCTTGCTGGTGCAACTACATACAAGGTATGGTCATTATTTTCTTTATGCATATTTATTGCTTTATATATTGTGCTTGTACATATCTAACAATAGAATATGTACGTAATCTAATTAATCCAGTGAATGATTTTATAGTAATAAGTAACAAAGGTATGTACGCAACCATGTATTCAATGCTTGTAGATTAAAGATATATGTAGTACTATTAACAAATACAGGGACAAAGGTCAAGGCTGATGATCGTGGTTGCCAAGTATACTGTTTTTAGGACTAGATACTAACTGATAATTGTGAAAATGTCGTACATTGAAACTTAGTTCTTCAAAGAAAAAAAATTAATTCAGTAGTGATCTGGCCAAGCCAATTTAGCTAGAGCTTGTTGATCTCAAGTCAGTGGCTAGATATTGTGTTGCATGGCTGTGTATTCACTCTGCTAATCACAGGTTGTATATTCATTGTATTTTCCTTTAGGCAGTACATTGCAATATAGGTCTGGAAATAATGGCTAAGAAACATCAAGGAGGTTTAAATGAATAAAGCCACAAAGCAGTAAGCTTAAAATGTGAGAAAGGATTAACACAGGTGTTGCATTGCCCCTCGTGTGTGAGTTCTGCATTAAGAAGGCAACATTTTACAAAATTGAAAGAAAATTCCAAACAAGCTTTTTGAGTATGCTAGTGATATGGAGTACCAATTGTTGGAGTACTACTAACAAGTTTAAAAAGAAGAAAGATCTTGAAAACATAAAGATCTAGATGCTTCTGTTAACAAGTGATGCAAACAAATAGTAAATGATGTCTGTATCAGTTAATGAAAGTGTGCTTCGGCCTGTTAGTTTTATAAATGTCTTGAAAACTATGATCTTTACTTTTAGTCTTAGAAAACTAACTAAAAAGGATAAATGAAGTTAGCTACTTCATGTACCAGTGCCATTACTAAACCTTATACATATAACCTAACTGAAGTTAATTTTTCTTCTTTTTGATGCTTTGTCTTCCAGAATGAAACATCCTGGGCCACTTCAGTGGTTCTTGCCTTTTTGGAGATGAAATACTCTGCCGAAAAAGATGAGTGGGGGTTGCTGGCCAATAAAGCTCGGATGTTCATTGCAAGATGTGGTGATGACGTAGAAGTTCTTATGGAGGCGGCTAGAAAAGTCTTGGCTGAAAACTGAAAACACTTTTGCGGAACCTTTTTTGTTTTCTATAGTACCTGCATTTGTAGAAATTGTTTTTAGTTTGATTATGTATGTATTGTTTTGATTTACATAGTATGTTGTTTATTGTTGAATACTTACAAATTTTCCTAGTTTGATTACATAATTTTTAGTACAGTATGTTATATAGTACATATTTGAATAATTATAAATTTTTCTAGTTTGATTATATGATTTTGATGCACTGTATGTTAGTTGTGTTTGAATATTTACACATTTTTGTAGTTTGATTGTATGTTGTTATTTGAATAATTACTATTTGTACAATTTCCTAGTTTGATTACATATTTTTGATGCACAGTATGTTATTGAGTGTTTGAATAATTATACATTTTTTAGTCTGATTACATCATTTTAATGTACAGTATGAGTTTAGTTTTAGTTACACACTTGCTGTGTGTACAGTATATGAAGGTATTTGTTATCTTTGCCATTCAGTTATGCAATAATGCAGTATATTTAAAAACCTCATTTCCTTATTATATCGAAGTTTTACAGTTATCATTAGACAGTTTAAATATTTGTAGTCAATGCCAAATGATGCTTTTCAGATAGCATATTTTTAAATACACAGTTATTGTGTGGGTGGTAGTTTCGCAGATTAGAGTAATGAGGCTTTGTATTTTTATTCCATGGGGTTTCCAAATCACCAGTGGTTTATGTGTGTTTTCATGTGATTCTGTACTTAGTTGACAAAATGTAGAAGAGAGGTTATGAGAAACTTATAGCTGCATATTAAAGTAACAAAATTACAGGACAGAGTTTGAAAGACCTAGATAGCTGTGTGTAGCCTAAAATTTCAAAAGAAATGTCCAAGCTACATCATACGAACCATTGGTTGACAAATTCCCATATCTACAGCAGCCAGGTTAAACAGCATTGAATAATAGCAAGTTGGTGAATGATGAACCCAAATCAGTTAAATATGTCCATTTTGATTTAGCTGAATATGCCATTTGACTCCTCAGTGCTTTGAATCATCAACCTGAAATGTGGGGGACGATTTTAAGCAGACAGTCTTTTTTTAATGATACGTATATAAACCATAACATAACTCAAGTGCTTCTTTTTGGCATTAGCTTATGGTAAGACTGGTATCAAAGAACAACAATTTAAAGCTAACTCTGTAGGAGGTATAGCTAGCTATCTGCAGGTAGCACATATGGACAATGTGTATGAACAGGTACATTAGAATGAAACATCTTTTAAGGTTCTTTACAGCTAGCTGCAATCTCTTTCATTCCTTTTACTGTACCTCTGTTCATATGCTCTTTCTTCCATCTTTCCACCTTCTCCTAAAATTGTCTCAGTGCAACTGCAACGTTTTGAGTTCACAGGTACTGCCAAATATATCACCTGTGTGTACACATCATTGCCAAAGGCATGTGGGCAAATTCAAGGAGAGGTTTAGGAACTTGTTATTGATATCTTCTTTGTCGAGTGCTGTCACCTGTACCCACTTCTTCCAAAGCTAGCAAGCAGAGGAAGAGGAAGGTTGCCTCGTGCTCCTGTTGTCTTGTGCACGAGTGCAACTGCTACCCGGTGTATAGATACCGGCCCTGGTACATTCCTACCCAGGCCACCGGTACCGGTAGGCCATGGAAGCACGCTATCACTTCTATACTGATTTCTTTAATTTATTTTAGCTTTTAGTAGATTGACAGAATTGCACAGTAAACATTTCATAAAAAAACTCAGTAATGTAAATAATGAATGACATTAAGGGAGAAAATCATTGGTTTTGTTGTACAGTACAAACATTGCTCAGTTGTATGTAAAAACAGTTTATAAATTTATAAATTCTGTATTCACGTGATGTGCACTGTGTATGGATGTATGGGTAACAAAGTAGTATTTCATGTCATTATTGCTTTATGTACACTGTACATACATATCTGACACTGATTAATAAAGAGCCCAATATTCTGTTGATTACAAGCTGAAGGCATCTTCAGATACAGTGTTGTAGGTTGAGTGCAAAACAGTATGTATACTAATGCTTCATTATTTTTAGTTCTATTGAATTATTTACGACAGTGTGTATTGGTAATGTTTACACAAATAGGTGTATATATGAATAAACTGAGCACAGACAACTGAAGTGGTAGAAAAATTGTTGTTGAACCGGACAGTTGAAAAACAGTTAGTCTAGAGTTCTAAGGTCATTTGTGAAAATGGAGAGTTGCAGCCTGGCATTCCAAACAATAACATCTCCCACTTTCATCTTCCCCAGCACTTGTCACTTATACCATCAGCTCTCCTTAGCACGTGTAAAATGGAGTGAAGTTTTCACTTATTTCACCTATTTATCACCACATGCCATTTTCACCTTTCCCGTTTGGGTTTTATAGTTGAAACTAGTACTTATAGTAATATTACAAAATGCACTGAAATCTCCCCAGTTATTAGTCCATTACAAAGATTTCGGTAAGTTGAGTTAGATCATGTTTTCACACTTAATGAATAGCCAAATTTCTGTTGAGAAACATTCATTGCCAAAGGTTGTTAGTAGCGAGAGAAGGGCTATCACACTATAACTAGGCCAATTTCTGTTGAGAAACATTCATTGCCAAAGGTTGTTAGTAGCGGAGAGAAGGGCTATCACACTATAACCAAATTTTTGTTTATAAGTGACCTTTAAGAAAATACATTGATTCAGCACTGGTTAATCAAATTTAGTCTCATCAAGGCTCAAGAAGAAAATTGTCATTGTATGATGCTAGAGTCTGAAATAAACATCAGCTTGATACACAGTGTATGATCAGTGCTGTAGTATAGCAACTGTATTATTCCTGCTGCGCCATTCACCCTTTGTCGCATCAAGTGTGAATGTGGGACGCCTCTCATTCAGGTTTCAACAAACTATTGTTGGTTGTTTGAGAACTGAGGGTACGTCTGATGCCCAAGATCTTTCTTTTTCTCAAACAATATGTTTGAAACGCAAGTTGGTTGAGACAGGAGGTATCCAAGACCTTAGGTTTGATTAGCTTGCCCTAATGTTAATTAAAAAGGGATTTTGACGTAGGAAAAATCTATTTCTGGGCGATGGGTTCGTGTCGCCCTGTGAAATAATCCTTTAGACCATTATTTCTAGGGTAAATGAGCTAACACATACCAGAGAAAATAAAATCAAAGGTAAAGTCAGTATAACTGACTCACTCACTCTAATAAAAAGGAGAGTGTTGGTATGGAAACAGGGGCGAGTGAGACATTTAGACATTTAGACATTTCCCCACCAAAATCCTCGCCTGCAAGAGCCGATCCATAGGTAAAGACGGACACTACTACTACTAATACCCACGCCACGCGGACAGCAGCACCTCTAGTGGTCATCCTTGTTGTTAGATGCCAATCTTGGGCTGCAGGGCGGGATACAGGGGGGGTTTCACGGGGCGACACGAACCCATCGCCCAGAAATAGATTTTTGCTACGTCAAAATCCCTTTTCTGGGCTCAGTTCGTGTCGCCCTGTGAAATCGTACCAGAGAAACAGCACAAGATAAATAGATAAGAGAGGTCTCAATAAAACCACAGGAAAAAAGCAAAAAGTATAATGGCATTAAATTTTTCCCATACAAACTAATAACTTATGATATTATAATAGACTTAGACTACAATTAAAGCTAATACAAATAAACAATGGTAATATTGAAATTAGTGAGTAAAATATATACAACACAAGGACTCACTAACAAAAAGCCAAAATACAAATAGACAATAGCAGTAATGTGCTCCTCTAGCATAAAAATAAGAGGAGCAACATTTGGTTAAATTTTTCAAAATATACAAACTGGTGTGGATGTCCCTAGCATAAAAATAAGGGACTTTCCACCTGATACAATATACACTTTAGTGTGGATGTCCCTAGCATAAAAATAAGGGACATTCCACTAGAATTATCATAGCTGCCAAGGCTAGAGAATTATCAAGAGCTTAACAGTAGGGTACGCGACATGTTAGTTGAGGTAGGTAGAAAGGAGACCTGGATCTTTTTAACTACAACTACTATGCAGAGTCAGGGGAAACTATGTTTCCTGCTGCCACTGCTGAAAATTTTAAGGATTCCAAAGACTTTAAATAGTGACGCTTGAAGACTGTCGGCGATTTCCATCCAGTATATTTCTTAAGATCATCAAAACTCATGTGTTGAAAATAATTAATAGATGTGGCTACTGCCCTGATATCATGAGCTTTTGGGAATGATTCAGGGTTAGCTTGTTTAATGAAGTAAAGGATCTGCTGCCTGATCCCTTTAACTGATAAAGTGCCACCTTTTTCTCTCATAAAGAGAGGACCTGATGATCTAGAAGATGTCCTAGACAGAAAGGCTCGTAAGGTCATAACTGGACAAAGAGAAGGATCTTGGGGAAGTGGTATGACCTTCCAAGGGGTCCACCTTGCTAAAGGATCCTCATTTTTGGCTAAAAAAACTCCAATCCGGGGAAAGTAAGACTTCTCCTGAAGGGAGAAAGTCAACATGCCCCGCATCTCTGGATAGAGCCGACAGTTCTGAAATTCTGGCCCCAGAGGCCAAGCTTAATAAGAATAACGTCTTTCTTAGTAACATCATGAATGTGCAAGAAGAGTTGTCAGTGTCCGAAGCTAGCTTGAGGACGTCATTTAAGAACCATGAGACTGAAGTAGGCCTTTCAGAAGGTCTAAGTCTAGCACAAGCTTTGGGAATAGACGTAAAGTAAGATTCTGTCAAGTCTATTTGAAAGCCCAACTGAAATATTTTCTTAAGAGCTGATTTATTAGTAGTAATGGTGCTAGCTGCTAATCCTTTTTCGAATAAGGACCTGAAAAAGGATATAGCTAAATTCACTGTCATGGTTGTAGTGTTTGTCTCCTTCAGGAAAGATGCTAACTTTTTAATAGCCGCATCATACTGTCTCAAAGTCGATTCCCTTTTGTCTGATTCTAGGAAAAGGATATTCTGGGGATCGATACCTGCATCTTTTTCAGCTGCAAACTTCATGAAGTCCATAAAGTTAGGGTTTTGAGAATTCCTGAGGAAGCGAACACAGTCCTCATTTGTACTGGCCTAGATAGTTTGGGATTGGCTCCTTTGAGAGCGAAGACCCAATTCCAGAAGCAGAGGGTTACCAGTTGCTCTTTGGCCAGTCCGGAGCTACTAGAGCTACTTGGCCCTTGAAAGTCCTGAGTTTGTTCAGAACTTTCAAAAGAAGATTCACTGGAGGAAAGATGTAAACCTTCTTCCACTGATTCCAATCTATGGACAAGGCGTCCGTGGCATAGGCCAGAGGGTCCAGGTTGGGGGCCACATAGCAAGGGAGCTTGTGGTTTGCTTGAGAGGCAAAAAGATCTAGAAGACCCGGAACCCTCCGGCGTATCCACTGGAATGACACGTTGTCCAGGGACCACTCCGACTCTAGAGGAACTGATCGAGACAGGGCGTCTGCTATCACATTCCTTACCCCCGCCAAGTGGGTGGAGGATAGATGCCATTTGTGTTTGTTTGCTAGAGAAAATATGGCTATCATGACATGGTTCACATTTTTTTATTTGGATCCTCCCCTGTTGATGCAGTGTACTACTACTGCGCTGTCCAAAACCAATTTTATGTGGGAATTCTTTGGTGGAAGGAGCCTCTTCAGAGTGAGAAATACTGCCATGGCTTCCAGAACATTTATGTGTAGCCGGCTGAATTGAAGTGACCATGTTCCTTGGACCTTCCTGAATTGAGAGTATCCTCCCCAACCAGTTAGAGAGGCGTCTGTGTGTATAGTTAACGCTGGAGGAGGATATTGAAGAGGAACTGACATGGACAGATTCTTCGCCTTCGCCCATGGACGAAGTTGGTTGCGAAGTATTTGTGGGATCACTGACAACTTGTCTCGAGACTTGACATTTGCTCTTGAGCGCCAAACTCGATTTATATCTTTCAACCTTGCTTTCAGAAGAACGTCCGTTACTGAAGCAAATTGAAGAGAGCCCAGGATCCTTTCCTGGATTCTCCTTGATGTTCTTTTGCATTTGAGGAATTGCTTCACTGCTTTGGCTATTTCTTTCCTTTTGATTGCCGGAATTGACAGATTGTGGGAGGATAAGTCCCATTGGATGCCTACCACTGAAAACGAGTCTCCGAGTGAGTCTGGACTTCGTTTTGTTTTTGGAACCCCAGATGTTCCAGGAATTTGATTACTTTGCTTGTAGCTTTCAGGCATTCCTCGACGGTTGATGCCCAAATCAGCCATTGTTCCGATACGTAATACAAACCCTCGGTCCTTTAACAATAGGAAGGTAACTAGCGGCAGCTGGGACGGTCGTAAGCTTCGAACAAGGGGAGAACGGTAGTTAACTGCTTGTCCGATCGTGCGCGCGCCCGTGCGCCTGAGAGGTGAAGAATCACTTTTGCTTTCGGCCGCGGGTGTGAAGGACGTGTTCGTCATCGTCTCTGCCCGCTTCATCGTCGTATGCTTTGTTTATATTGTGTTTTCTACTAATGGCGGGAATTGATCCTTACGTTTTTATTTTCTGTGAAAGTGAAATCGCAAGTGCAGTAGTCTGCTTCATTTTCATATATATTTATGATAGCATCATATTATTATGGATCAAGTTTCCGCTCTTACCCGGGAATTGATCCTTCCCCCTTATGTTCTATGAAGTGAATCGCAAGTGCAGTATTCTGTTTCATTTTCATATTACTTTTCACTGCTGTGCGGGGGTAGGGGAAGCGAAGGTCTGCCAGGAAGTCGTCAGAAAGCTCTCCCGCGACTCCCTTGGTATCCGATTCTTCGTCTTCTTTCCTGCCCCCCGCTCAGCTTCCTCGTTGTATTTTGTATTTGGGACCTTCCTTGCGTTCGGGGTGGGGCATGTCTCCCCCCCGTGCGTGAGGGAACCCCTCTTACTAATCTGTCTGTGCTACCGCAGGTGTTACATCCGTGGGAGACGACCTTGGACAGGTATGGACCACTGTGACTGCAGGGCGTGCCTAGCATCCACGGGCTGCTGCAGCGTTTAGCGAGGTCTGGGGCGGTTACCCATGGAGAGGCCTTTACGGCCGCTTATGCTGCTCCCCCCGCCTGGTCTACACTCCCCATGCTGTGTCGGTGACGCCGTCTGCCGCTACTAGGGCCGGTTGCCGCCGTACCGAGGGGGGGTTGCCGCCACCGCCTGTGTTCTTCATGTTGCCTGCCCCAGACTTCCGCTGTTCCAGGAGCTCGCCCCTGGACCGGCCGCCAGTACCCAGGTTCCTGCTGGCTGCCGATGATTCTACGAGGCAATGGTTGGGCCTGCCGTACCTGCCGCTGATGTGGTTCCCGCTGCTGGCTTGACTGTCCCTTCTGTGTCTACCGCTGCCGCTGTTCCTGCCGCTCCTGCGCTGGTTGCTGTACCTGTCGCTCCTGGTTCCTACGCCTGTCCCATGCCTGGTGTTCCCTGCCCACGGTGTGTCTTCCCAGTCCCAGGTCCTTCCGGACAGATGCAGTCGGGCCATGTTGCTTTGGCAATAGCCCCGGCTCCGGCCTGGATGGAGGACCTGACGACTGTCCTGCGTGAGCTGACGAGGAAGAAGAGAAGAAGAGGAAGGTGTCATCTTCGTCTTCATCGTCTGCTGCTGCCTCTTCCCCTTCGACTTCTAAGGCCCATAAGCCGAAGAAGAAGAAGGCTGCCTCTAGAAGTCTCCTACGGGAACTTCTAAGAGCCCGTCCCACCCCGGTGGGGACAGGGGTCCTTCTGCTGGTCCTCCTGGTCCTTCGGGAGCGGGGCCCATCTCCCCTTCCGCAAGGAAGAGATAGACGGGGACCAGGGGAGTATTGGTTAGCACTGGTACTTCCTCGCCTGGTGCTAGCGGCATCAGTTCCGGCTCGGTCTCTCGTTCGCGAGAGATCCCGAGTGTACGCTCTCCCTCGGGAGAACGTGCAGCCAAAGTTTCGGCGCCAGTTTCGGTGCCAAGACCGCGGCACGGAGCAGAAGGCTGGTGAGAGCTGCTCAGGTGACTCTCGCCAGGCCAGCGGCCGCTCTCACAGCGACCAGCTGGTAACCCGGGTTTCCCCCCTAAAAAGACTCCTTCGGGAACTTCTAAGGGCTCGTTCCACGCCGTGGGACGGGGGGGTTCTTCTGCCAGTCCTCCTGCTCTTTCGGGAACAGGGTCCGTCTCCTCTTCCACAAGGAAGAAGAAGACGGGGACCAGAGGCGTACCGATACCACCGGTACTTCCTCGCCTGGTGTTTGCGGCGCTGCCGCTACGCCAGGTTCCGGCTCGGTCTCTCGTTCGCGAGAAGTTCCGTGTATACGATCTCCCGCGGGAGAGCGTATAGCCAAAATTTTGGCGCCAGAGTTCGCTCGGCGCCAGGACCGCGGCACGGAGCAGAAGCTGGTGAGAGCCGCTCATGTGACTCTCGCCAGGCCAGCGGCTGCTCTCTCAGCAACCAGCTGGTAACCCTGGTAGACGTGACGGTCTCTGACCAGCCACGGGCTGAGGCTGGGAATAGGTCCCCCCGACCATCGGTACCAGCCTTGGCTGGTACCAAATGGTTTGACGCGCCGTGAGGACGCTCACCGGTCTCACCACAAAAGCGAGCTCTGCAAGTCACCTGACCGCCGCTCCCACAGGGACCGGGCGGATAGGGCGACCAGCAGCAGCTCGTCTGACGCACGGGACCGGGGTCAACGTGCTCAGTCGAGCCGCTCGTGAGCGGCACGGCCAGGCCTGCAGACCAATCCCCACCGCGGGTTGGTGATCGGCTGCAGGTCTGTCTCTCCGATGCCTTCAACTTCCTTGGGATAAGCCGGGAGGAGCGAGGTATCTAGGAGCGATCGTGAGAGGTGCGCCGCTCACGATCCCGTCACAACGCCGCACGTGCCAGGTTTGGTCTTAGGACCAGCCAGGACGTACGCGCAAGTGATTGGAGGCGACCGTCAGGGGTCTGTTGCTGGTCCTTCTTCTGAAGGAGGAGGGTCTTGGGAGCTGCTCTTGTTGGAGGGACTGGACGGTCCTACTCCTCAAGACGCTGTAACTCCCGAGATCCAGAGCAACTTTGCCCAGGTTATTGCACTGATTCGTCAGCACAATGACCTGGGGAAAGGATCGCCGCTCCACGGCTCAAGTCGTTCTCGAGCCCGAGTAGGGAACCAGACTGACGGTGGGCTTGCCGTGATAAGAGCTTCTCAACTCGGTTCTGAACCAGGAGAGCCTCTCGTCTCCGGACGAGAAGGCTCGCTCAGGTCTAGCCGGTCGGGCAAGCTACTTCCCCTCCTCTGCCGCGACAGTGGCGTTTTTTCGGAGTATTGCAGCTCTTCTTCCCCCCCCCCCCGCCCCCGCCCCCCCCCCCTTTCCATTTCCTCCTCCTGAGAGGTTTCGATCTCGACGAGGACTGGAATGAGTCAGAGGACGGTTTTGGCTCTCCTGTCAGGTGTCGATCAGCCCCACCCAGACGACGTTCACAGTGGTGGCAGATGCTTACCTACAGCACGAGTTCGTAACCCTCCTCGGGGGGAGGGGGGTGGGAGGAAGGCCATCGTCGCAAGGTGATGGCTGCTCCTACTCTCATCTCCAAATGCTAGTGCCGCTGGAAGGGCGAGCAATATCCTTTTCCTTCCCCATTCCCTCTTTCCTTACGGCTACAAGGGAAAGGGGTAGGATCCTACAGACTTCTCTGTAGGATCCCACGATTGGGGACTGCGCTACCGACCTTCGGGTCCTACCTGACGTAACGGTCGTGGAGGAGGGACCCTGCACCATCTCCGATTTCTACGGGAATCGAGAGGACAACCAACCGATATTCGTTTAACGAATCCGGTGGGGGTTTCGCTGGGCGCTTAGAATTCTGCAGAATTTCTAGCACACAGGGCGAGACCACTGTCCAAGGGAGTTAGACGAGTATTCCCGATAATTGTTACCACGATAATTGGGGATCTCGCCGAATGCTCGAATTCCTGGAATTCTTAGCGTTGGAAGAAGACTGTCGCCGAAGGAAGATATCTCACAGTGGCGGCCAGCCCTGGATTAGAGAGAACGGACGGGAATATCCAGTTTGGCTTGAATTTTCGTCTTCGTTATTCTGTGCACCATTGAAGCTTTCCTTCGGGGAAGACTTCTCCTTCTCTCTCTTTCTTAGAGATCGAAGGCGGTCGATCTCCAATCCTTATTTTGTTTTCTTGAAGGGAAAGAATTTAGGATGGAGATCGTTGTTCAGAATCCTACAAATATACTACGTATATTAACCTCGCGACATGATTCTGCTAAGCAGTTGAATGGTCCGAGGGGTAGGCGCATATCCTGGTTACTCTACGGATTGCGACGTAGACGAGAAGTATTCTAATTGAACTGCAACTCGGGGTTGCCTGCAACCTCCCTGGAGTTTCCAGTTTCAATTTTATATACTTATGGTGTTGTCACAACAACACCATTTAAGCTTTTATATTTACCGAAATTCGTTTTGCATAAATATAATTGCTCGAGCATATCTTTTTATGCTCGGTGGTTCTAGCCGAATGCATTCCTTCATGGAAAAGGATTACCTGGCAACTCAGGATGACGAGTCAGCGACAACTACTGTGTATTGACTGCCGAGGGCAGCTCAGTCCCAGCTGCCGCCTCGAGATGAACGGTCGGTTATGTCTTTCTCCTCTGCTTTGATTGACTACCAACCGTATCTCTGCCCAACAATCACGGACTTAGGTCTCTGATTAACGGGGATTCTCGCATACATGAATGACCTTCTACTGCTGTGACACTAGTATTCATCGTCTTCGGTATTGCGAGAATTTAAAACAGAGATATCTCTTCGACTTTCATCTTTCTGTTTACCGCACGGTAACAGAATTCTGTAATAGTCTCTTGCTGCATCGCACCGCGATAATGCGAATGATTTTTGCGGAATCTGAGTTTGTCCTCAAAATATCTCGTATTCGGAGGTGTGCAATTGTTCATTGTCCACCCCGGATTAGCAGATGTATTGAAAGACATCGCCTTCTCCCAGACCTGCCAGCTCTACTTCCAAACGTTCAGCCCATGAGAAGCAGTTCTTCAGGCAGTACTCCCCTGTGTTTTCATTACTGAAGAACGCCCCGCTTTCATTACAACTACGACTCCTCACCGGACAGCAATGAAACATCGGTTAGCGTTTTCAGTCATTTGTAAGCACACATTCAGAATCTTGAGATTCCTTCTCTCGATTCAGCTGGAAGATGTAGGTTGTATTCAATGTCTACCTTCGTCTTCAACAGCACATAGTGTTGTTTCTCCTTAGCTGAGATTCAACGTCTATGAGAGTATCTTGCCGTCAGGGACCTCAGTCTTTTGAAGGCAATTGACTTTCGCCTTTTGAGCTTATGCATTATGAGAATCATCACCGCGCCGTCCAGGATCGGTGACTAACAAATTTATTATTTGTTTGGTCTCTCAGCATAACCCTTTAAAGGGCGAAGGTCACGTGACTTACCCGGATGCTTGGACAACTTGCCTCACTACCGATTCCGAACCAGTCAGTCGGCAGCTGTCAGAGCGCCCGAGTCAGCTATGAACTACGCTGTGGACTTAGTTCGGTTGTTCCAGAACAATCATTACTTCGTCTTAATAGCTTGTCAGTATGAGTACTGTACCGATGCTGAGAAGAGGGATAGGTCATACGACTATTCCCTTCTTTTCGTCTTAGGTAACTTGCAAAGTCAAGCACAAAGGGGATGGGGATTTGTGACTCGATTTTGTACCGATCTTCGTAGCGAAGACTCAGAACCCTTCGGTCCCTGACGATTGGTTCGAGTCCTTCACAATACCCTCCCTAATGGACTTCACCGCCTCCGATACGAAGGCTATACTGCTTTGTCCTGTGAAGGCGCGACGGAGCTGTCTGAAGAAACTCGACACCCAGGATGAGTGTGGACGCCTCTTCATCATTCTCTCGCGTTCCGCAAGAACTTCTCCGTGGCGCAGGTAGTGAAGGCAGGGGCCTGGCCCAACCGGACCACATACACCTCCTTCTACCTTCGGGATATTGCCCACAGGTCCTTGGATCTTTTTCCTTGGGAACCGTGGTGGTTGCTCAACACGTTGTGTAGTTAACCCAGACCCTCGCAGGCTGAACAGCATCGAGTCCTGGTGTGACCGTAAGAATGTATAAGTGAATGAGAGTGTGACTGGCTCCTCTTCCCATCTTTTTCTCCCCTCTACCTCTGGGTAGAGGGATACGGTCGTCACCCTGCTGGCTAAGGACGAGATGCAGGTGAGCTACTCAATAGAGCACCGTCCTATCCCTTTCAGTAGGGATAGGAGTAAATATCCATCACTTCCTCCAACAAGGGGGAGGAAGTGGATGCCAACTTGAGACAAACCCATCATTTTATGATTGTCTCTTGCAAACAGGAACAAGTTCTTGCTTGCTGGTACGAAGAGATACGCTTGCCTCTCTCTTAGTACTTGGCCCAGAGGTCTGACCATTGATCCTGCGGTGCACACCCCGATCAATCGGACAGAGGTTTGGATCCCTCCCTCGCTCTTACGACCAGGGAGGCACTCCAGGGTTGGACGAACACCAGTCTGTTCACCAAAAAGACTCAGATTCCTCCCACCAATAAGTGAGTCTTCCTATTGTTAAAGGACCGAGGGTTTGTATTACGTATCGGAACAAATGACAATTTGTCGAAAATTGCATTTTTCCTAACTATACAAACCTGAGGTCCTTTACATATAGTCCCACCTCATGCCACCCCTCACTCTGCAGTTTTTTGCATGGGCCTAAAGCAAAAGTGATTCTTCACCTCTCAGGCACGCGGGCGCGCGCACGATCGGACGAGCAGGTAACTACCGTTCTCCCCTTGTTCGAAGCTTACGACCGTCCCAGCTGCCGCTAGTTACCTTCCTATTGTTAAAGGACCTTAGGTTTGTATAGTTAGGAAAAATGCAATTTTCGACAAATTGTCATATCGTCGAGGTACGCTACTACCATTATCCCTTGAGACCTCAGTTGTTGAACTACCACTTCTGCTATTTTTGTGAATACCTTGGGGGCCACATTTAAGCCAAAGGGCATCACTTTGAATGAGAAAGCTTGGGTTACTAGCTTGAAGCCTAGATATGGGCGAAAATGTCTCTCGATTGGGATATGATAGTATGCGTCTGTAAGATCGATAGAGGTGGGTGACGGCCCCATGGGGAAGTAAGGTCCGTACCTGTGAGATAGTCAGCATTTTGAACTTGTCGCAACGAATGGATAAGTTTAGTTGGGACAAGTCTAAGATTATTCTTCTTTTTGATGAGCCTTTCTTTGGCACGCTGAACAAGCGCCCTTGAAACTTTAGATGCTTGACTTTCGACACAACTTACTGAAGGAGCTCCTCTGCGTAATCTGTCAATTCCTTTGATGGTAATTGAAGGAATGATCTGGTTGGAGGTGGACCTTTGATCCAACTCCAACCTAGCCCTTTGGACACGATGCTCTGTGCCCACTTGCTGAACCCCTACCTGTGACGGAAGAGGAACAGCCTCCCTCCTACCTGGGGATCCTCACTGTTGTTGTGTGGGATGGCTTCCATGGCCGCCTCGGAAGTGCCTACCTCGGTTGTTGGCCCTTCCTGCACCTCGCTGCCGAAAGTTACCTCTGGCTCTGCTTCCCCTGGCAAACCTGTTAAAGGTTTGGAATGCCTGGTTTTCAAACGCCGGGTTGAAAGCCGGGGAAACAGTGTATGAAGTAGAAGGTTGTCCTTGAGGAGACAGCAGGAGGATGGGTTGACTCTGTGAAGGCTGTCCAGGTTGAGAGACTGGGACCGCCTGGACAAATTGTTGCTGTTGTTTTTTCTGATACGGCAGATACCTTTTTGTCTTTTTCAACTTCTTGGCATTTGAGGGAGTGTTTTCTGGCTTCCTCTTAGTTGAGATACCCCATCTATCTCTGAGGCTTTGGTTAAGCCTCGAAGCTTCATGATGAACATCATTAACTGCAGACTCCGGAAATAGGTCTGCTCCCCAGATGTTAGATGCGAGCAGCCTATTTGGCTCATGTCGAATGGTAGCTTCTTGGAGAACGTGCTTGCGACAGTTCTTCCTTGCTACCATGAAGTCATACATATCGGTCAACACAGTCTGCATTTGGGACTTGGCCAGTATCTTAAAGAGGGGTTCTGAACCATATGTCAAAGAAGCCACCTCGGTAATGACCAGGGAGTTGAGAGTCCTCCCAAGCCTAGATCTGGCATCAAATTCTGCCTGAATAAGAGCCTCAGGCAATCTTGGCAGCTTCTCGCCGAACTGTTCCATGGCACAGTCCGGCTTCAACTTCCCTACCGTAAATGTAGCTGGCAGGTTCTCCCAGGTTTCTCCGAACGCTGGGTAGAGAGGAGATGTGGGGTCAGCCTCTTTTAGCTGTGGAAGAGACTCGTCCTTTGAGACCGCTTGCATAACCGTCTCAGCTAGCTTTGTCGTGAAGGGGAGTGGTGCCTCCTCCTCCGTGGCAAAGATAGTAAAGGGACTCTTGAAGGCTTGGAGCCTGGTATTGGAGCAGTCCCAGTCCTCCAAGCAGTGTACCCATTCTCTCTGAGCACGTTCCCGGCTGTAGAGGACAGTCTCTTTAGGGATTTTATCTTCCCTATTGAGAGCTGCCTCTGTCAGCCTTGCATATCCCATGAAAGGTGGGGTCAATCCGGCAGGATGAAACTCAAAATCTTCGATCCTCCTGGTGCCACACTCCGGGATCGAAATCATACCGTCTTGGTAGGGTGCGTATGCTGCTACCCTCCAAGGGTTATTCATGGAAAAGGCGGGAAGAGAGTCATACGGCGGCAGCTGAGCGAGACCGGCTCCTGCCACTGGAGCTACAGCTTGGGGCGCTTGGTTCATACCAGCCAGGCGATTATCATGGTCCAACACTCGTTCGGAAAGACTTTGGATGGACTGGCCTGACTGGTTCAAAGTGGTGGAGATCTGAGCAAACATTTGCTCAAACCTCGAACTAAGCAAACCGACCATTTCCCCCACTTGCTGAAGAACTCCTGACGAAAAGGCAGCGGGGTCGAAGTCACCTAGTGCCGCGGCCCTGTTAGGAGTCACCGAAGAAGATCCGGCGGAGACAGGGGAAGGTACAGGCTCGGCCGGAGCGCGGACCTTCTCCCTAGAGGATTTACCTCTCGACCCTCTAGCATGTGAAGACTCAGGCTTCACCTTCCCTGCTCCGGTGTGGGGCGCCGAAGACTAACGAGAAGAAGACGACGTTTTCTTAGTCGTCGTCTTCTGAAGGGTCTTCTGCTCTCTGTGTCCCTTCACCTTAGGAGGCACAGATGCAGTAGGCGTACTAGCCGGGATCTCAGATCCCGTAAAGCCTTGGAAAGATGAAGAAGAAGGAGCAGGAGAAGAAGATCCAGGTGCGACCAAGGGAGGCCCTTGATCGCCCAACAAACTTACCTCAACCAACAAATCGTCGGCACCTACCGTCATTGGCTCAAGATCTAAATTAAGGGTTGACACGTCTGCTACAATTTCCTGGTTGCTACCCCCACTCCAGGCTTACTCCACCTGCTGCTGGATAGAGGCTATCGCCAGAGCTGCCGCGGCAGGGTCCACATAGCCTGTCGACTTGCCCCTGGGGAAAATCTGGACAGCTAACTTTTTGTCTAGTATGTAGGGCTGTCCCTTGGGGGCGTTCTTACCGAAGCCGCCCACCCATGCCTTCAGGGTAGCCAGGGCGACTTCCTTCACGGCGGCAGCCTGGAAGAAAGGGTAATTGTAAGCCTTACACCCAGGTTCCTGAAACGGGTGTTAACCTAACAAGATATTACCAGGCAAACTTAATTCTAAGGCTATTATTACATATAAATCATAGCGGACAAGAGTAAACCCAGTTGAAAAATACTTACTCCGTCCAAGAATTGCGTGACCAGCTCGTAGCAGATCGAGCATGCTTCGTGGTGCCACACAACTAGGTCTCCGTGAGGCGTAGCACACGGAGCATGGGTGCGACACACTTCATGACCGCACGGGTCCTGGAGGATGGCGTTGCAGCCAGCCTCCTGACAGTTAGTAGCCTGTAAGTGGAAAGATACATGAGCATCAACAAGGCACTTACAGTACTACTACTAAACTCCGTTGTATGCCGGAGTAAAAATAATTATAATCATTAGGTAACATCCCTCCGATCTACGTGTGAGGGAAAGACGTGCTTTCCTATGGTTGGGATCTCCGTAGTACACCGGAGAAACAAAATTAAACCAACCAGAAGGATATATAACTATATACATAAAAACACGCCGTAGAACGGAGGAGAATGTCCTAACAACAAAAGGTTAACTAGGTTACTCATAAATAAAAATAGATACATTGCGATAAAAAATCTTAAATAATCCTCCGAAGCTACAACTAACGGAGAGTCTGGGTAAGAAGCAAACGCTCCACCGGTAGAGATACGAAGGGACTGGGAAAGCAAATGACCATGTAAGTTTATTCCACTCCAATGGCTGGCGGAACCAGCCATCCCCCGCTCCAACCATCGGGGCACTCGGGTAAGAAGCAAGTGGCCCAATCGAAAGAGACAGGGGAGACCAAGAAGTGTGGGTGAAAAATAAACTCTACGGAGTACGCCGGGGGAGATCGGAGCGGTCAACGAGAAAGGTGGCCAACCTTGCTCCCGCCACCCCGGGATCCCCCAGGACCCGAGAACACAGTCAACCAGTATCCCAGCTGTCCCAAGCTCCCAAGACCTCCCCCCCGTACAGGGAGAAGAGGTGGGAGAAGCTCGAAAGGTACCATAGAAACCTAAGCGAGCCCGGACAGACCCCCCCCTTACCGCACTGGAGGGGAGGAAGGGAACTGGTGATAGGGCGACCAAGGGACCACGCGATCAAAAGTGTACCAAGGTAATGCAACAACTGCATAGGCTAAGACCACGTGAATCCGTAGGAAACGGAAAAGCAACCAACTGTATGAGAATAATGCAACAAAACCGTCTAGGTCGCCCTATCTGCTAACCCAAAAAACTAATAACATAACGTAATAAAAGGAAAACAGAACGCTAAAGGGAGAGAGAGGGAACGCGAGTGAATGAAAGAAGCCCAGGAGGGGAAGGCTAGTTCTAAGAACCAGGCTTCCACTCGAAGCTAGCCGTAGCCGATGAAGAGCAAAGGCCAGGATACAGGACTATAATCAAACACTTCATAGCCTAAATACCTAGACAAAAGACATGCATGCATGAACTAAAGCTAAGGCATGGGCTAGAATTCCCTAAATGAAAAATACAATGTAAACTTAAAAGTAAGCTAGAGTAACACGTAACTTAAGACCCATGGAAGGATAATAAAAGGGAAAGACGAGCTAGTATGGAGGACTAGGACGCCTAACCGAGCATGAAACGAGCCAATGGCCGCCATGCGTCAGACCCGGTAACCATATTAAGTCCTAAAACACAGAAAATACGATTTATTGGCTGACAAAAACTAAATCCAAACCTTTTCAGGGTACTTAACTTAGCAGCGGCGATGGCAGCGCGTTCCATGGTATCCAAATAATAGCACAGAAGCGAACACAACACAGAGAAAAAGCAGGTAGGTGTTACGCGAAGCAGCTAACATAAAAGGATGACCACTAGAGGCGCTGCTGTCCGCGTGGCGTGGGTATTAGTAGTAGTAGCGCCCGTCTTTACCTATGGATCGGCTCTTGCAGGCGAGGATTTTGGTGGGGAAATGTCTAAATGGCTACAGGTTCGTGGTAGTGGTCTCACTCGCCCCTGTTTCCATACCAACACTCTCCTTTTTATTAGAGTGAGCGAGTCAGTTATACTGACTTTACCTTTGATTTTATTTTCTCTGGTATGTGTTAGCTCATTTACCCTAGAAATAATGGTCTAAAGGATTATTTCACAGGGCGACACGAACCGAGACCAGAAAAAAAAATTCTGTTATTTATGAAATACCATACAATAATAGTAATGCATACCATACAATAATTGTAATGCAGACTGTTAGGGAGATCGGTAGGTCACATCACAAAATTCTGCAGAGTATGAAATATCAGTAAGACAAATTAAAAAATAAATTGGGAGAATTTTAGGTTGTTTTAGACTAAGCCAAGCAGCCATGTGCTGGCATATGACTCTTGCCCTTGGAGGAGCGATAAGTATTATGCACATGAAGAACATCTGTCATATCAGGAGTAGGAATGTGTCCAGCTGTTTGTCAAGTATATGAAAACTAGGGAAGAAGGCCACTGTAAATCTAACTACATGTAGTACTACTTAAGTCAATTTCATCAACTAACCTGAAGCATTTCAATGGGTTCATCCACTACACACAACGCAGCTTTGAAATGTATCTTGACATATATTGTCAAAGGATTGGAGAGTTAATCACCATCTCTAATCAAAGTAATGATAAAAAATCAAGTATAATCCTTGCTTGCGTATCTCTATAAAAATTTCTACACACAAGAACGATTGTGATTTTTTTTATTATTATAATTTCACTGATGTTACCTCAGATATAGTCACTATTATAGTATATGTGAAATGTGTGTGGTGGTATATATATATATATATATATATATAATATATATATATATATATATATATATATATATATATATATATATATATATTATGTATATATATATATATATATATATATATATATATATATATATATATATATATTTAATTTGTACATATATATATATATATATATATATATATATATATATTATATATATATATATAATATATATATATATATATATATATATATATATATATATATATATATATATATATATATATAATATCTATATATTAATATCTATATATCTATATATAATGATATATATATATATATAATATATATATATCTAGTCATATATATATAGTATACTATATTATATATATATCTTATATATATATATATATATATATATACTTATATATATAAACGGCCACCACTTCACTCGATATTTAATTGGTGAAACAATACAATTATACATCTTTAAGCATACCATTCAAAAGAGTAAGTTTCAGTCTTTGAATGGTAGGTATGTTTAAAGATGTAATTGTATTGTTGTTTCACCAATTAAATATCGAGTGAAAAAAGTGGAAATTTCCAGTATAATGGTGACTATTTGGTCGTTTACCCTATATATATATATATCTTATATATATATATATATATATATATATATATATAAAATATTTCTATATATATATATATATATATATATATATATATATATATATATATATATATATTAGAGAGAGAGACGAGAGAGGGAAGGGGGGGAGAGCACAAGTTTGCCAAAGGCTGACAGTAAAGCAGTGCAACAGGATAAATGAAGTTAGTACAGTGGTACCTCGACATACGAAAGTCCCAGCTTACGAAAAATTCAAGTTACGAAAGCAAATACGAAGATATTTTTGGCTCTACATACGAAAATAGTTCAGGTTATGAAAGGTTGTTGCTGTAAAGTCCCAAGATTCGCCCGGACCACCGATAACAATTTTAAAACTCACGCGCCGCCAACTGAGTAGACTCACCACCATCCTCCCGCTCTCCCATTGGTTCCTGATGCTAGTCAACGCCATAAGATCCTGCTCTCCTATTGGTCAGCTTCTCTCCCATCGTGCTCTACATAACGGCGTCCTTCGGCTACTCGGTAGCAGCATCGTTATCATAAGCACGCAGAATTCTGTACTACTTGAACGTGTTGTGTGAGAACTTTAGTACATATATTACATAACTTAATTACGTACAGTATACATAGTCATGGGTCCCAAGAAGGTTGCTGAAGTTCATGGAAAAAAGAGGATGCTTTCTATGGAGACAAAAATGGAGTTGTTCCGATACGTAATATAGGCGGTCCCTGGGTTACGATGGGGGTTCCGTTCTTGAGACGCGTTGTAAGCCGAAAATCGTCGTATGCCGGAACATCATCAAAAATCCTAAGAAAACCTTAATGCTTTGGGTGCATTGAAAACTATGTAAACTGCATCTTATGGCATTTTTCATCAAAAAAACCTTCAAATATTGATTATTTTGCATTTTTGGTGTCATATTTCATCTGCCAGATGAGTGTTGTAGGCATCGTAACCCTGGAACATGCGTCGTAACCCTGGAAATAATGTCTGATAAATAATAATTGATAAGCGTCGTAACCTCAGAACGTCGTAAGCCGAGACCGTCGTAACCCGGGGACTGCCTGTACAAACCTTTCGGTCCTTTAACAATAGGAATGTAATCAGCGGCAGCTGGAACCGGTCGTAAGCTTGAAACAAGGAGGTTCGATAGTTAACTGCTTGTCCAGTAGTCGGCTGTCCCGGCCGACTGGAGGTGAAGCTTCACTTTACTTTTGGCCGCCCATGGTGCTAGATTTGTTGTTCACCGCTCTGCCCACTGTTGTTGTATGCTGAGGATTTCTTCATACGTGAAGTTGTTTCCGTACTTTTTCTCTTGCTGAGTGCTTGGTTGGATATACGTGAGCACTTGGTTTGATTATTATTGTGATTTAATTGCTCGTGGATCGAAGATGGATTCCCGTGAGCCAGAGAGACAAACCCCCCACTCGCAGACTATGCCCTGGCGTGAAGGGCCGTAAGTGTGGGTCCTTTAGGTGTCTTTTTGAAGTGGATCCGCATGATTTTTGTACTCGGTGTCAAGGGCAGGAATGCTCTCACACCGAGACGTGTTATTTGTGTGAATTGGTCGGAGGAGCAGTGGGAGTGTTATTAGGGGAGGAAGAAGGCGTGCAAACCGGCCAAGGAGTCATCGGAGGGCTCTCCAGCGACGCCCGTGGTCACGGACATGTCTTCCTCTTTCCTCCCTCCATCGCAGCTCCCACGTATGGCTCCTTCCCCTTCGGGGGGCATGTCTTGTTCCTTCTCTTCCCTCGATCAGTCAAGCGTGGAGGAGGGAGTGAGGCACCCCGGCATAGAATTGTACTCGGGGTCTTCTGTTCGCTCGGGGTGGGATCTGTCTCTCCCCAGGCGAGAGGTAACCCCCCCTACTAACCCAACTCTTTCTTCCTCAGGATAGTTTGCCGCGGGGGACGATCTCGGCCAGGTCTGGCACTCGCTGGGGCTCCAGGGGACACCGAGCATCCAGGGGCTGCTCTACCACCTTGCGCAGTGACCCAGGCCGGTGACCCATGGACCTGTCACCCTGACCACAATGACAGTGTCGACGCCAGGTTATGCTGCCCCTCCTCACCTTGTGTACACCCAGCAAGTGTCTATGGTGACCTCGACAGCTGCAGTGCAGACTCCGCTGTTGGGTCTGAAGAGGAGGGACGTCACCCCGCCACCTGGTTTCGCCGCTCTTGCTCCAGCCCCTGATTTTCGGTGTCCCAAGAGCTCCCCACTCAACCTGCCGCCAATGCCCAGGATGTCGCTGGCGCCTGTACTGCCTCATGTTCTTGTGCCTGCTGTCTCCATGCCAGTCCCTGCCATCATCATTCCTGCCCGTGGTGTTGCTGCCCCCACCGCAGGTCCCTCCGGACAGGTGCAGCCGGGCCCTGTTACTTCGGCAACTGCCCCGGCTCCGTCCTGGATGGAGGACTTGACGGTGGTCCTGAGGAAGCTTACGAAGAAGAAGAGGAAGAAGAGGAAGGTGTTGTCGTCGTCTGCTGCCGCTTCTTCCCCTTCGACTTCCAAGGCCCCACAGCCGAGGAAGAAGGTAGCCTCCTCCCCCTCTAAGAAGTCTCGCTCTGAGACCTCTAAGGGTCCGTCCCACTCCGGTGGGATGGTTGGGGCTTCCGCT
The DNA here is from genome assembly GCF_015104395.2 of Macrobrachium nipponense. Lineage (NCBI taxonomy): Eukaryota > Metazoa > Arthropoda > Malacostraca > Decapoda > Palaemonidae > Macrobrachium > Macrobrachium nipponense. The sequence goes on along the minus strand of NC_087207.1, from coordinate 24,561,275 downwards.
GGTCCTCCTGTTCCTTCGGGAACGGGGCCCGTCCCTCCTTCTGCAAGGAAGAAGAAGATTGGGACCGGAGGGGTGCCGGCTAACATCGGTACCTCCTTGCCTGGCGCCAGAGGTTCTGCCTCGGTGCCAGGTACTGTCTCGGCCTCTTGTTTGCGAGAGGTACCGAGTGTACGGTCGCCTACCGTGACCGTGCAGCCAGGGTCCAGGCAGCCGAGCCTGCTCGCTGCCAGGACCCAGGCATGGAGCGGAAGATTGCCGGGGGTCGCCTAGGTGACTGCGGTTCTCCCCAGGGGAGCCATGCGACTAGGCCTGCAGCTCGATCATCACCGCGGGTTGGTGATTGCCTGCAGGACCCCCGCACACCGGTTCTGCCGGTGGGCAGGGAGGGAGCGTCAGGTCTTCCTCTCCAATCCCTTCAACTTCCTTGGGCTACACCGGGAGGAGCGAGGCGATCAGGAGCGACCGCGAGGAGCGTGCTTCTTGCGGTCTCTCCACAAGGGCCTACAAGCCTGGCATGGTCTTAGGACCAACCAGATCGTACGCCCAAGTGGCTGGAGGAGACCATGAGGGGTCTGTTGTGGTTCCTCCTGTGGAAGGAGGAGGGTCTCGGGAGGCGTTCTCTTTGGATGGGCTTGACGGTCCATCCCCTCAGGACGCGGTCACTCCCGAGATCCAGAGGTCTTTTGCTGAGGTAATTGTGCTGATTCGTCAGCACAATGACCTCGGGGAAGGATCGTGCTTCCGCTCTCCAAGCCTACATCTAGGCTCGAGTTGTTCTGGGGTCCTAAAAAGGAGCCCAGGATGACGTTGGGGTTGCCTCGATCAGCCTTGGCTGACAGTGTGCTGGGCCAGGTGGACTCTCTTGTCTCCGAACAGGAGGGATCGCTTCGGTCCGGCAGGTCGTACAAGCTCCTTCCCCCTCCTCTACCATGACAGAGGCGATTCTACGTGCCGTCGGAGGACTTGCTGCCACCCAAACAGGTTAACCCGGAGCTGGCTAGGCTAACTCTGGGGGTGTCTCTTCAACACCTGCTGGGAGAGAACCTCTGGTTCTCGTAGCAAGAGGCACTGGCTCTGGAATTGACTGCCATGGCAGCATTCCAAGCAGTCTCCTGGTTAGACCTGTGGTCCCTCACAGTGTCTAAGGTCACGGCCTCCTCGGGAAATATCACTCCAGAAGGAGACCCGGCTTTCGGGAGACTGTGTCAGTCTGGAGGTAGGGCGATTTCCTACCTGGCTCACCAGACAGCCAACCTGTGGGCCAACCTGGTCTTGAGACGTAAGGATGCAGTCCTCACTCGCGTGACCAGGTTGGCAGGTCGTGAGGCAGCGTTGAATCTTCGGAATGGACCAGTGCTGGGTTCCTCCTCTCTCTTCTCCAGAGAGATGGTGGACGCTGCGGTGGAACAACGGCGCACTGAGGACAGTGACCGTCTAGTCCACCAGGCAGTCTCGAAGGCCACTGCGGCTAAGCCCAAGAGCTTGGCTAGCACTTCCTCTGTGGCTAAGACGACGGCCTCGTCGAAGCCCAGGGGAAAGACTCAGCCTTCGACTTCTTCGGTAAGGACCGATCGTCAGCCCTCCTTCTCCCGAGGAGGATCCAGGAAGAAGTCGAAGAAGGGGAAATGCTACGGCCGGCATTCCCCCTCACCTGCTGCCGGAAGTAGGGGGGTGCCTGGCGAGCCATTGGGCAACTTGGCAGTGCTACGGAGCCAAGACCTGGATAGTAGATGTCCTTCGGGAGGGGTATCTACTACCCTTTGAGTTGCGGCCCCCCCTCACCTCCAACCCAGTCCATCTTCGTATGTACGTCCCTGGTTCTGCCAGGGACGTAGTGCTTCGGCAGGAAGTGGAAGCCATGCTGAGCAAACGAGCTGTGGAGATCGTATGGTATCAGTCGCCAGGCTTCTACAGTTGACTTTTCCTGGTGGAAAAGTCCTCAGGGGGCTGGCGCCCGGTGATAGATCTCTCTCCCTTGAACCGATTCGTTCACCAGACTCGGTTCACGATGGAAACGACACGTTCAGTGCTCGAATCCATCAGGGAGAACAACTTCATGCTTTCGCTGGACTTGAAGGACGCGTATTTCCAGATACCCATCCATCAGTCCTCCAGGAAGTACCTCCGCTTCATCCTCGATGGGACAGTGTACCAATTCAGGGCACTTTGTTTCAGTCTCTCAACCGCCCCACAGGTGTTCACGCGAGTGTTCACACTGGTGTCGGCTTGGGCCCATTCAGTATGGATACATCTTTTGAGGTACCTCGACGATTGGCTGATCCTGGCGAGCTCCCGCTCAGAGTTGCTACAGGACAGAGATCAACTCCTCGAGCTCTGCCACGATCTTAGGATCATGGTGAACTTAGAGAAGTCAGATCTCGAGCCCAAGCAGAGGATGAAGTACCTGGGCATGCTGATCGACACGGTAGCAGGGCGAGTCTTCCCCACAGACTCGCGGATCAGCAGGTTCAGGGAGGCAGCCGGACGGTTCCTGTCCCTTCAGTTGCAGCCAGCTCAGCAGTGGCAGGTCGTGATTGGTCACCTGTTGTCTCTTGAGAAGTTAGTCCCTCATGGGCATCTTTACCTGCAGTCTCTTCAGTGGAGGCTAAAGGAGTGTTGGTCACAGGCAAGAGACCCGCCATACTTCCCCGTGTCCCTCACGGAGGAGGTGAGGCAGGACCTAGCCTGGTGGCTGGACGACGGGAACCTCGTAAGAGGAGTGCCTCTTTGCACTCCCCCCAGAGATGTTGCTGTTTTCAGACTCGTCGACCGAGAGATGTGGCGCACACCTGGAGCAGGTGTGGGATCATCACGACAAGCACCTTCACATCAAGGTCCTGGAGCTCAAGGCAGCGTTTCTCGCTCTCCAAGAGTTCTGGGAACGTCTGATGGGACACTCAGTGGTGTTGATGAACAACAACACCATGGTAGTCGCGTACATCATCGAACAGGGGGGCCTAGTGTCCCTCCCATTACACCAGTTTACGTTGCAGGTGCACGAGTGGGCCGTGGCTCACTCGATAGAGCTGTCAGCCTGCTACCTTCCAGGAAAGAGGAACGTAGTGGCAGACAAGCTCAACCGTCTGAATCAGGTGATAGGGATCGAATGGTCCCTTCAACTAGACGTGGTGGAAAGGCTCTTCAACCTGTGGGGCGTCCAGTCGTGGATCTGTTCGCCACCCGGCACAACAGGAAACTCGAGGTTTTCTACTCAGTTGTGCCAGACCCATGGGCAGCTGCAGAGGACGCTCTTCAACATCCGTGGGACAACCTCTACGTCTATGCCTTTCCCCTGTTCTGTCTGATTCGCAAGATGATCAGCAGGGTGCTGGTCACCGCGAATCTTCGGATGATTCTGGTGGCACCCAAATGGCCCCAGGCCGTTTGGTATCTGGACCTGCTGGCTCTGCTTGCCGAAGCACTGAGAGAGATTCTCCCTTGGCACAACCTCCTGTGCCAGCCACACGTGGAACGGTACCACCGATCGGTTTGATCCCTGTCTCTACACGGCTGGCTGTTATCCACCATCTCTTGCGAGCGAGAGGCTTTTCTCGCCGAGCAGCAACAGAGATGGCTGGGTACCTCAGGCAGTCCTCTGCAGCTGTGTACCAGGGGAAGTGGTCCGTCTTCTGTGGTTGGTGTCGTGGACAGGGTCTCTCTCCTCTCCGAGCCACTCTTCAGCAGGTAGCGGATTTCCTCGTCTTCCTTCGCCAAGAGAAGCTCCTCTCCGTCTCCGCAGTTAAAGGCTACAGAGCCGCCCTGGCCCTAGTCCTTAAACTGCGGGGAGTGGATATCTCCAACTCGATGGAGATCTCCCTCCTGATGAAGAGCTTCGAGAGGTCTTGCCCACCCAGGGAACTCAGGCCCCCGGGGTGGGACGTGACACTCGTCCTTAGGAGTTTGACTCGAAGATCCTTCGAGTCACTCCGAGAGTCATCAGACAGGGATCTGACCCTCAAGACTGTCTTCTTGCTGGCCCTGGCATCGGTGAAGAGAGTAGGGGAACTTCATGGTCTTTCTTTCGATGTTAAACATACGAGGGGATGGGGATCTGTGACGCTCTATTTCGTCCCGGATTTCGTAGCGAAGACTCAGAATCCTTTGGTCCCTGACGACCGGTTCGAGTCATTCACGATCCCCTCCCTGAAGGACTTCACCAACGATGATGCGGATGAGATGCTGCTTTGTCCTGTGAGAGCACTACGGCGCTATCTGAAGAGAACTCGGCACCTCAGGCCTGAGTGTCGACGCCTCTTTGTTAGCACTGGGGTTACCAAGAAGGAGGTGTCCAAGAACACTCTTTCTGGCTTCTTTTTATCTTCAGGATATCGCCCGCAGGTCCTTGGACACATTCTCCTTGGGATCCATGGTGGCTGCTCAACAAGTTGTGTAGCTTACCCAGCTCCCGAGCGGACAGAACAGCATTGCATCCTTGTGTGACTGCATGAATGGATGAGTGAAAGAGAGTGTGACTGGCTTCTCTTCCTCCTCTTTTCTCCCCTCTACCTGTGGGCAGAGGGTGCAGTTGTCACTACGCTGGACAGGAGGCAGATGCAGGTAAGCCACGCGACTGAGCTCCGTCCTATCCCTTTCAGTAGGGATAGGAGCGGTTATCCACCACTCCCCTAACAAGGGGGGGAGTGGATGCCAACTAGAGACAAACCCATGAACTTATATTTGGCTCTTGAAGTAGGAACTAGTTCTTGCTTGCTGTTCATGAGAGGCATGCTTGCCTCCCTCTTATGAATTGGTCCAGAGGTCTGACCACTGATCCTGCAGTGCACACCCCAATCCGATGGACAGAGGCTAGGATCCCTCCCTCTGCTCTTACAACCAGGGAGGGAACCAAGGTCGGACGAACACCAGTCTGTTCATAAGACTCAGATTCCACCCACCAATAAGTGAGTCTTCCTATTGTTAAAGGACCAAAAGGTTTGAATTACGTATCGGAACAAATAACAATTTGTTGAAAATTGTATTTTTCCTAACTATACAAACCTGAGGTCCTATACACATAGTCCCACCTCATGCCACCCCTCACTCTGCAGTTTTTTGCATGGGCCTAAAGCAAAGTGAAGCTTCACCTCTCAGTCGGCCAGGACAGCCGACTACCGGACAAGCAGTTAACTATCGAACCTCCTTGTTTCAAGCTTACGACCGGTTCGAGCTGCCGCTGATTACATTCCTATTGTTAAAGGACCTCAGGTTTGTATAGTTAGGAAAAATACAATTTTCGACAAATTGTTATATTATTAAGAAGCATAAAGCTGGCATGCGGTTGAGTGTGATCGCTAAGGAATACGGCCGAAATCCGTCTACGATAGGCACCATCCTTAAGCAGAAGGAAGCCAGCAAAGCAGCTACACCTTCCAAGGGTGTGACTATTTTGTCCAACAAGAGGAGCCACGTGCACGACGAGATGGAGAGGCTGCTTTCTGTCTGGATAAAAGACAAAGAAATAGCTGGCGATACGATAACCGAGACGGCAATCTCCCACAAGGCTAGCACTATTTTCGGCGATTTGATTGCCGAGGCCAAAGACAACGGAGGAGAAGGGACATCGACACCAACCCCAGACTTCAAGGCTTCTCATGGGTGGTTTGAAAAATTCCGTAAACGGACTGGCATCCATTCGGTGGTGCGGCATGGGGAGGCAACCAGCTTGGACACGAAAGCCGCCGAAGCCTTTGTTAAAACGTTCGACGAGATGACGATCAATGAAGGCTACAGTTCTCAGCAAGTCTTCAACTGTGATGAGACTGGCCTTTTTTGGAAAAAAATGCCTCGTCGGACGTACATCACGCAGGAAGAGAAGAAGCTACCCGGGCATAAGCCTATGAAAGACAGGCTTACGCTCGCACTTTGTTCTAATACCAGTGGGGATTGCAAGGTGAGGCCCTTACTTGTGTATCATTCGGAGACTCCTCGAGCCTTCAAGGCCCACAAAGTGCTAAAGGAGAAGCTTCCAGTGATGTGGAGGGCTAATGCGAAAGCCTGGGTAACGAGACTTTTGTTCACCGAGTGGGTAAATCTGTGTTTTGGCCGACAGTGAAGAAGTTCTTGGAAGAGAAGCACCTCCCTCTGAAATGTCTGCTGTTGTTGGACAATGCCCCTGCTCACCCTCCTGGCCTCGAGGAAGATATCCTAGCAGAGTATTCTTTCATCAAGGTTCTTTATCTTCCTCCTAACACCACCCCTCTCCTCCAGCCCATGGACCAGCAAGTGATATCGAACTTCAAGAAGCTGTATATGAAACATCTTTTCAAGATAGATGTTTCGACATCACCGATACCACAAACCTCACCTTGCATGAATTTTGGAAGGAGCATTTCGATGTTGTCATATGCATCCGACTCATCGATCAAGCTTGGCAGGAGGTTTCGAGGCGAACCTTGAATTCTTCGAGGAGGAAACTCTGGCCTGATGCCATATCCGCCCGAGACTTCGAGGGATTCGACGTGGGCGAAGCTAGTGCAGATTCAGAAATAGTCGACAATCCTAAAACTGTTTCGCAACCAGATCTTGACGAGATCGTTGCACTCGGCAAGTCCATGGGGCTGGTCGTCGACGAGGATGACATCAATGACCTTCTCGAGGAGCACCAAGAGGAGCTTATGACAGATGACCTGAAGGAGTTGGAGACCATGCAACATAACGTTGTTCAAGAAGAGTTCTCTAGCAGCGGCGAGGAGGAGGAGGAGGAGGACCCTATGACAACGGCAGGAATTAAGGATGCTCTAGCTGCTTTTCATAAGGTGCAATCATTTGTAGAAAAGAGACAACTTGAAAAGGCTAACACAGGTTGTATGCTTGCGCAGTTCGATGACGTTTGCCTGAGTCGTTTCAGGAACATTGTGAAAAGCAGGAAGATTGCTTCTGCCGCAGAAGCAATCTTCCTTGGATAGTTAAATTTTAAAGAGGCCTTTAGTAGGAGTAAGCAAACAGGAAGATCCAAGTGATACTACGCAAAACATAAAGTTGAAAGTGGTGAAGAAATTGAAATTTTGTATCTTAAAAAAAAAAAAACCCTAGTATAAAAAAGTAAAAAAATGTAAAAAATAAAAAATAAAAAAATAAAAAAATAAAAGAAATTTAATTTTAGACTTTTTGTAAAGTTAAGTGTTAATGTTTTGTGCCATTTGTTAATGTGTTTCGTAAAGTTTAGTCTTAATGTTTCCTGACATTTTTTAATGTGTTTCGTAAAGTTAAGTGTACGTACGTACAAGTTTTCTGCCGTTTGTCCTTCTCCTCTGTCTTTACTTTCGGAGATAGCCTCACTCGAAAGGTAAGGTTCCACATTTTACTACATACGTACATATGTACGTACAGTATTTCTTGTATACCATGTACACTAATACACTTTATTTAAAGGTACTATGTAGTACATATTAGTAGTATGTATTAAGTTAGGTATTGAATGATCTAAGTTGTTGTAGTATTTCATTGTTTATTGGTCAATTTAGCTTTATTATTAAATTTACTGGGGTGTCTTTGTAGGGCTTGGAACGAATTAGGCAATTTACATGTAAAATGCGGTTCAAAACACAAAAAGCTCAGGTTACGAAGGCCGCCTCGGAACGGATTAATTTCGTATCTTGAGGTACACTGTACATATTTCGAGTAGAAGTGGTGGTACATTACTATAGGTCCTTGATAGTAATCGTGACATTTCATTCATAGTTGTCTATGCTCATGACGTCGCACACTCTTATTAAGGACTAAGGAAGCAGGAAGTCTTCAGTTCCTTCTCTCGTCCGCGTATCCTACTTCAATCTGTGAGTATTTAAACAGCTTAAATCAGACATATGGGTTTCTTTTCTTTGTTCAAGTTTTGGGAACTTAGTGTAGTCGGTAGAACTATATGTCATTGTGAATATTGTAATGGCAGAGAATATATTACCTAGTACCAAGGATACTCATCAAGTACCACTGGGTAGGCATGCTACCTACCTATACTCTGTTTTTTTTCATCTGTCCATCTGCCTGTGGTGTTTCCGTATGGTAACACTGCGTCCCGGGCTTTAAATAGTTACGCTATGTGTAAGTTTTAGATAAATAAAAGGATACTTGGGTGCACATTTGCAACTGAAAAGTGTTTTAATAATTTACAGTATGCAAATTACACCATTAATATTCGAAATAATGTTATTATTATTGTTGAATGTAAGCTGAATGTAACAATGTAAAGCCCGGGATGCAGTGTTACCATACGCAAACACCACATGCTGGTGGACAGATGGAAAAAAAAGAGTATAGTGTATAGTATTGTTATTTTCGTGTAGCCCAAATATCTATTCGTTGTCTTTTAGCCCGTACTAGTAAAATGTCATGTCATAACTTAACCAGACATTGCCATCTTAACCTCACTTCATGTGCAGTTCCCTAACCTAGTCGGGGTTGGGGTCGGGGGACTTTCTCCTTCTGGGACCCCCAAGGTACATTAACCCGTCTGTCTGTAAACTTCTTTCTGGAAAGGTAGTTTTTCAGAAGACTCCAGCTAACAATTTTTGCACAAAAAACCATTTTTGGTTTTTCTTGCAAAAATGGCTAGGCCACTAAAAGAACCGGCAAAGAACCATGAAATACCAACCTACCGTAACCCAGGGGTGTTTACCGATTACAATTTTGCTGTATGCGCTATGGAAGAGTGGGGGGCCGGGGGGGGGGGCGTGGTATTGTCTTATCTTATAAGGGTAATTCTAGGTAATAACTCAATGTCCATAGGCTAACGGTAATTCTAGGCAATAACTTCTCACGGACTGCAAGGAATGGTCCCCAATCCCGCAAATACAAAAGCCACTAGGGATTGGGCCGTCAAATGTATTTAGCCATGTTTAATACTGGGTAAATACAGTCCACCACCAAAAAATAATGGCAAAGTCTTAATAAACAACCCAAATACTATAGGTAACCGTAATTTCCAAAGAAATACCCAACGTGGAGTTATTACCTAGATCTACTCTTATTAAGTTGTAACTTAATGTAATTTTTTATCTGGTTTTAGCTTATGCATAGGTTATGCATTGAGAAGAGTTTTCTGTTGTGATGTGTTTTAGCCATGAAAAATATAAATTATAATGTGGGAGGTGGAGTCTTCTGAAAAACAGCTTTTGGAAATTTATTGTTTCCTAATTTGGGGTCGGGCAGATGTGTTTACATACTGGAATATCTGGCAAGAATCGCTATGAATGAAAGTAGTTGGAGGCAATGCTGCGGAATAAATAACCTTACACATGCTGTTCTGCCATGCTTTGTTTCATGCTGGGAGATCCAGCAAGCAAACCCCCATGGACCGGTCAGAGCTTGGCACCCTAGGATAGGTTAGGTTTTGCTTTAAACCATTATCAAATTTTGGACTTGAAAATATCATTTTACTATGACTTGCAGGGGCTTTGAACTTCTCAGATGTTCATTATGTTAGAAAGTGACCTAACCAACCACACCTAACATAGGGTACCTGACACCTACTCTTTTGCAAGATATTGATTTGGAAACATTCCATGAACTTATATTAATTATAATGAGAACTGGCAATGGGATGAAATTCCTTGTATTTCACTTGTTTTATGTTAACTATTCCCCACCCAAAAACCTCGCTTTTACAGTGTGGTCCCCAGAATTGTAGGGTACCTAGGGCTAAGGGTAGGGTCCAGTAACACTGAAAGTACTCGTGTACTTATCTGCAGATGAAACAAAAATCAGACCATTCAAACATGAGAAATAGTCCATGAGCCAGGCAAGATTTGACAACCATATTGGGGGACTAATAACCACTATGTTTTTCAGTAAGCTTGGTATATGGGTTGTATGAAAATATGTGATGGATATTGCAGAAGCCCAGCTTAATAGCATTTTGGCGGCCATCTTTAAAGATGGCTGCCCTAACCAATAAATTATTACGTATCTCCAAAGAATGCTTCTTGTTCACTTTTAATTCAGTAGAAACAATGCCTAATTGTTATAAATTTGTTGTATATAACAGAATGCATCAAATGGCATACTTTTGGGGTGGTTATCTGTTATTTATTTGTTTATATCCAGTTAAATATTGTGAAGAATGTGATTTTTCTCTAATTTTTTTCATTATTTTGTCCAAATAGTTCCATTTTCATTATATTTTTTTCATGTTTTGCTCATATTCAACCTCTGAATATTGTTATTTGTTGAAATATCAAATGGTCACAATGTATTTCTCTGTTCACAGCTTTGTCAAATTAAAAACTAGTGTCATATACATTTATACGTATATTGATATGTATATATACCATTACCTATATATTTAAGTAATTCATTTTGTTCATATTTGCTCACTTATTCAATGCTTTGTCTTTTTTTTGTGTTATGAGAGAATTTAGAAAAGAATTAATAAATATTTATAATTATTGACACATTTAATATGATGGCGATATAATATTTGAACGGCCCCTAAATATTTGTTTCAGACTTGACTTATTTGGCTACCAAAATGGCTGATGAAGTTACAACAAAGCGACCAAGAATGGACCCTAAGAGCTGTGTTATATGTGGGAAAGTGTCCACACTGAATGAACTAAGTAGTCCTCAAAATGAAGCCTCCTGGATTACCCTACGTGAAGCTGCAGAAATAAGAAACTTTGAACCAATACTTAGCTTGGCACAAGAATTCCCAAAAGCTTTATCACGTGTACTATATCACAGAAAATGCAGATCTAATTTCACTCATAAAAAGGCCCTGGATAAGCTAAGAAACCAAGAAAGTTTGGAACTCAAAGAAGATGATGCCTTCATGCCTAGGCAATCATCCCGACGAGGCCCTGCCCTTCAATCTACAGTGTATGATAAGGTGTGCATATTCTGTTTGAAAACATCAAAATATGTGAAACATACAAATACCAGGGAGCCATTAAAACCAGCAGTTGAGCTAAGAGCTGATAAAAGGATTAGGGACATTGCCACTCAACGTATGGATGAAAGAATCCTTGCTCTCACATCAAGAGACATTGTTGCAGCAGAGGCACACTATCATAAATCCTGTTACAAAGGCTACACTCGTACTAAACCTGAAAAGAGTGATGACAACCAGCACGAAGAGGATCCTTACCAGAAAGTGGAGAAAGCAGCTATGAAAATGTTGAGTGAATTTATTCGTAATGATCTTTTCAATAAACCACGAATTCTTCCCTTAACTGAGCTCACATCAAAGGTTATAACCTTCATGAACCAGAAAGGAATATATGAAGTTACGGATGCCACAAAGAACCATCTACGCCGTAAACTTGAGGCTGAGTTTGGAGAGGCATTACATTTCTTCACCATATCTCGCCTGGTCTATCTGAGACCTGACAATTTGTCGTATGAATCAGTCATTAATGAAAATGTACTGTTAAAGAACAAACTTCAGGCATATACCCAAAATGATGACTTTGATTGTTTAATAGTCAAGAATGCCCAGTTTTTACGCCATGAAATAAAATGTGAAATCCCAGAACAAACATGGCCTCCACACCCTCAAGAACTTAGTGAAGGATATTTGCCTATACCAGACAATCTCATGAAGTTTCTCTGCATCTTACTTTGTGGAAAAGAACAGGCACCCACCTTGCGTGTTAATAGGTTGTCATGGTCTATTGCTCAAGACATTATTTCTTGTGTGACTGTATGTAAGGTGCTTACACCCAAGCATGTCCTGCTTCCTTTGGTTGTAAAATCACTTACAGGAAATGTTGAGCTGATTAAAACATTGAATCGATTGGGACATTCATGTTCATATTCAGTTTTAGAAGAGATTGACACTGCACTCTGTCTTGAAAAGCTAGAGAACAACAAGATAACAATAGGCTCCCATTACCTTCAGATATCCATCCTGGTTGTTCCTACAGTGCTAGCATTTGATAACATTGACAGACAAGAGGAGGTACTCAGTGGAGCAGGAACTTCACATCGTGTGAATGGAATAATTGTACAGGCCAAATCGATGACATGTTTGCCCACTAAACCCACAATATCCATCAGCAAAAAGGACAAGAAGAGAACAAGCAGATCCTCTGGACATACCACTTCCAGTGTATACTGCAGGCAAAAGGAATGGTCCAGCACCAGTAACACCAGGTGACCTTTCTGAAGTATTAAAGGATGCCTCTTGGAGGGCACAGCGGAGAAATATTCTATTTATAATAGAGCGAGCACAGGACCCAACAAATCAAACAGTAAGTTCGTGGACAGGCTTCAACATTTTAACCAGAGACAATATCCAGTTGCATCAGACACAGTTGGGTACCTACCAACCAAAAGAAAAATAAATGCTCCTGCAACAGAAATGACAACTGTACAGGAAATCCTCCATCAATCCATCACTATTCAGTCATCACTCCACCTAGACAGCATAGCAGTTGTCCTGGATCAAGCTTTGTTTGCTAAGGCAACAGAAATTGCATGGAAGTATCCAGAAAAATATGGAAAGATTGTATTAATGATGGGGAATTTCCACACAATATGCAATTTTGTCCTACAATTGGAAAAATGTATGGTGAGCAGGACTACGGGATTTAGCTGTGGAATCCTGGAGGTATTGCTGAGGGATCTATTAACAAAGTGCTAGAAGGAAAACAATACAACAGAGCAGTACGTTTTCATAAGCTCATGTATGAAGCCTTAATGAGGCTTGCCTGGCATGCATTTCAGGAATGGCTAGAAGATAAACACCCTGATGCTCTACCATGTTTATCTGAAGCTAAAGGTGTACTAAATGAACTGCATCAGAACATTTGTGCTTCAATTTATCATGATGTATTGGAAAACAACTCTTGCAAAAGAGTCTTGCAGCTGTTCCATGAATATATGTGTGACATGAAAAACAAGGGTCCTTTGGCATCATACTGGATGACATACATAGAAATGGTTGAGACACTTCTTGGGCTCTTGCGAGCTGACAGGGAAGGTGACTGGCTGCTTCATATAGCATGCATTCGTGAGGTAATTCCTTGGTGTTTTGCGATGGACAAAACCAACTATGCCAAATATCTCCCTGTGTACTATGCACAAATGACTCATTTGAAGGAGAATTTTCCACAGTTGTATGCTCATTTTCTTAATGGTAGATTTTCAGTACATCTCAGTTCAACTAATCCGTTTGCACGCATTGCAGTATACCAAACTACTGAAGAAACTGTCAACAAGAACACCCAAACTGCTGGTGGTACATGTGGATTTAGTCTTAAACCTGGTACTGTGTCTCGCTATTATTTAACAACAGAACATCGAGCTGCTGCTGTGAGGCAGTTACGGGAAAGAATATCCATCCATTGTTCAAGTCTAAGTCATCCAGACCTTGAATTAACTCGCATTATGAGAGATGAAGCTGACGTATCATCACTAGTAGACCCCTTAGATGTAGTCAGCTTTTCCACTGGAGCAGCTGCGCCCCCAGAGGTCTCCCAGGATTTATTGTCAGCAAAACAAAAGGGAGAGGAAGCGTACCTAAAGTTACAAGTACAGTGTCTACAGCAGGGGGAGGGATTCTGTGATACCATAAATAGACTGAACCTGAAAACCTTCCACAACATGAAGAAAGGAAGAACTATCAAGGGAACAAAGACTGAAGTAATGCTCAAGGCAGATCGCCGGGTTTTTGGTAACATGCTTCTGATAGCACAGATCCGTAAGTTGGACATGTTAGATGTTTTCAGTCACCTTCTTGGTCCTCTACCTTGAGCACTAGCTAATGCTGATGGCACTATGAAGAAAACCAATAAGGCTGTTTTGGGGAAGCATTTGGAAGGAAAAGTACATCCAGCAGAAGAAATAAGTGAGCCTCATGCTACAATTATTGATGCCATGGCTCTCATCTCAAAAAGACCCAAGGAGAGAATCATACTTTGATGAGTTTCAGATAAAGTGCTTAGCCAGATTCTTTTATGCAAGCCAAAAAAGTAAAAGAATTTGATATAGTGTTTGATATCTATAGAGACCAATCAATCAAGACTGCTGAACGGGAAAGCCGTGGACATGGCTCACAGATGGGTATAGCATTTAAGCAGATTAGACCAGGCCATAAGATAAAGAATTGGAGGAGGCTGCTCACTTGTACAGAAAGCAAGAACAACCTGACTGCATTCCTGGCTGAAAGCTGGAAAGATCCAGAGAAAAGAGTGAAACTTGGAGAGAAATTCATGTTTGTAACATTTGGAAACAAATGTCTGAAACTCACCCAGAATGACTGTCAAATAGTTGAAGAACTGGCATCAAGTCAAGAAGAAGCTGATACTCGTTTGCTTCTACATGCTAAGCATGCAGGAGAAGAATTCAACTCAGTGTTATTAATATCAGATGACACAGATGTTTGAATCATTTGTCTTGCTCTAAGCCATCTGATAAAGAGTCAAATATTCATAAGAAGGGGCACTAAACTGCGCATCAGACTGGTCGACACCAGCTAATTGAGTAGTGCTATTGGGGATGGTGTGAGAAATGCGTTATTGGGCCTTCATGCATGGACTGGATGCGACACTATTAGTGCATTGGCTGGACAAGCAAGCTGAAGGCATTAAAAACTAATCATTCAAAACCAGAAATATCAAGTGGCTTTCTCTGAACTTGGTTCAAGTTGGCAGCTTTCTGGTGCAATATTTAAACTCACTGAAGAATTCACATGTAAATTGTATTCGCGCAACACAAAGTGTCTGAGAGTTAATCAACTAAGGTACGAAATGTTTCAGAGCCGCCAAGGGGATGTTGAATCAGGCCAGTTACCACCTTGCCAGAAAACTTTGTACCAGCACACATTCGTGCTAATTACCAGTCAGCCATTGGAGGAATAGCCTTGAAAAACTTCCCTTGTATACCAAATCCAAATGATGGCCATGGATGGACAATGAGTGAAGGGAATCTGCTGATTCAGTGGAGATGCGACTATGCCAGCCCCAGAAGTTGTCCTCAGTTTAATGTCCTGCAAATGTTCCAGACAGTGTCAACCAGCAAACTGCTCATGCATTACAAATGGACTTAAATGCACAGCAGCCTGTAAGCTTACAACATGTTCCAACATGGTTGGTGAAGAAGAAGAAATGGAACTAGATTCTGAGGGATTCCGAAAAGTGATGAGGACTGAATATCAAAATTGTGGATCAGGTACAAAAAGAGAACACCCATTTCATCATATGTAATGTTGTGTTTTTAATATTGCCATAATAAGTTTATAATATGTTGATTTTACTCAAAACATAAAACAATTTACTAGGGACAGTATGTTTGCCATAATATATACAAGTATATACTACATATATAATTCAATGTCGTAGATGGAGGGGAATATCTGAATCAGATTGCACATGTCATTTGTATGTAAATATTTCATGTGGATTAGCAGATATTTTTACAAGGAGGTACTTAATAAGGCTAAGAGTCAGGTAATACTTAAGTAAGAACTAAACTTATGGACAAATACAAGGAAAATGAAAAAAAAAAAAAAGTTGAAAAAATGCAAAAATTTATTTTCTGGGCTCAGCTCGTGTCGCTGCGCGAAATATCCTTAATCTATTATTTCTAGGGTAAATGTACTAACACATACCAGAGAATAAATAAAAATAAAGAAAAAGGTCAGTATAACTGACTCGCTCACCCTCCAAGAGGGTGTCGGTAGAACACTAGGCGAGTGAGACCACTACCACGAGCCAAAAACCAATAGAAATCTCCCACAACAAAAACCTCCATGAGGAGAGCGACCCACAGAGTGAGCAGCTCGTACTACTACTACTCCATCCCATGCTGCCGACTGCTGCGCCTCTGGTGCTATCCTTTTCAGTTAGCGCACACGAGTCACACGTGATATTTTTCTCTCTGTGTTTTTTGTGCCCTTTCGCTGGATTTATCTATGATGGAGCGTGCAGCTATTGCAGCAAGCTAAGTTAAGTACTCAGTATTTATGGTTAGTTGGTTTTTTCCGGCCCTCAGTCAGTATTTGCCGTTTTTTAGGTATAAATACGAACTCGGGGTCGGAAGCATGGCAGCATGGTTCTGCCGCGTGGTGGGTTCGTTCTCGGTCTCCCATACCTAGAACATCCCCTTATCTATATACGCTCTATATTTATTATCCATTTTACTTAGGTACTGTCTACTCAGGTTTGTCATGCATGCATGTCTTTACCTTATGTAGGCTTCTTCTTTCCAGACCCTAGTCCCGGCTCTTAGTATCGGCCTCTGACTAGCTTTGGGTGGTAGACTTTCCTTCGGGTTAGTCGTACACCTCTGGATTTTTTCTCCTACTATATTGTTTTTTCTTTCTTTTATTTTGTTATTTTATTATAAACATGTATTTTGTTGTGGCTAGGTTAGTTAGGCGTCTGGCTTAGCCTAGGTCCTGGCTCCTTGAGCCTATGCTACCGCTCATCAGTTCGGTTGCTCCCTTATAGCATCTCTCTGATCAGTCGGTTTTGGCCCAGTAGGTCTCCATGCTACCGCTTTTTCAGTTCAGTTGCTTCCCGCGATAGCATCTCTCTGATCAGTTGGTTGTCCTAGGCTTAGTTGGTGTCTTATTTTGGTCTTACCGCCTCGTGGTCACTACGCGATCACGAGACAGCCAGACGCCTGCCCAGTCCCCTTCCCCCCTCCTCCTGCTCTTCCATAGAGTCGGGGGAGGGTGGGTCGGTCTGCCCACGCTCGCTCCACATACCCGAGCATGCCTCCCTCTCTCCCCCCAGGCGGAGGGGCCAGGGAGACGGGACAGACCCAGACTGGACGCGAAACCTCTCCGGCTTCTCGGTCCGCACGGTGGTGATGTGGTGGGGGGTACTGGCCTTTCCCATATCCGTTGCTTCCTTGTCGCTCCGGTTCGCTCGAGCCTGTATGTCTCCTCGATCTTCCCGACCTTGCTAGGGCTCCTTTCCTGATCGGAGTCCCTGGCATCCAGCGGGAAGATGTTAGGTCCACACAGTAGAGTGGACCGGAACATACAGTGGGTCCCTGCTAACCTTACCGCATTGCTGAGTTACTAAACTCCGCTACGCACTGGACTTGGTCCGGTTCGTTTGAGTTTTAGGTTTAAGCGTTATTAGATTAACTATAAGTTTATCTTAAGTACCTTAAACCTTTTCCCCCCTCCCTTACATGTCTTACCGGATATCTCCGGGATTATAGCCTATTCAGGCGAGGCAGGGGGGGGTTATGACCCAAATTTTTTTCCGAGCTCGGCATGCAACGGAGTTCTCTGTCCTTTAGCCTGTAAAGTGTTATTCTTTTAAGATCTCATGTATCTTCCCACATACAGGCCACCAACTGTGAGCATCCGGATGCGCCGCCACACTTCAGGACCCATGTGGACACGAAGTTTGCCGGTCCCATGCTCCATGCGCGACGCTGCACGGGGACATCCAGGTCTGGTACCATGAGACGTGTACCATATGTTACGATCCTGGTGAGCCAGCTGAGAAGGGGTGAGTATCCCATCTCTGGTAGCTGCTCCGCTTCTGTTTTTAGTGCTTAAGTTTTCATCATCCACTTTAACTTAAGGCATCTAAGTTTAATTATATTTTAAGTTTTAGTTTTAAGTGATTCTTAAATCTAATCTACGCCCTCTCTTCCAGGCGCCGGCAGTGAAGGATACCGCACTGGCAACCCTGCGGGCCTGGGTCGGCGGTTTTGGGAAGAACGCCGCCAAGGGTATGCCCTACATCTTGGAGAAGCGGTTGGCGCTGTTAATCTTCCCCGGAGGCAAGGCGACAGGATACGTCGACCCAGTAGAGGCGGCCCCTACTATCGCCTTCATCCAACAACAGCTGGCTGCCTCA
Source organism: Macrobrachium nipponense (assembly GCF_015104395.2). Lineage (NCBI taxonomy): Eukaryota > Metazoa > Arthropoda > Malacostraca > Decapoda > Palaemonidae > Macrobrachium > Macrobrachium nipponense. The sequence continues at coordinate 24,543,516 of NC_087207.1, read as the reverse complement.
TTAACTGATCAAGACCAGGATATCTCCACGGACGTCGCGACTCTAGATATTAATGTGGAACCTATGGTAGGTGTAGACGACCTGTTGGTCGAGGTAAGTAGGGTGGACACCCAAGGGTCACCCTTGGGTGTAACTGTTTCTTCTACTCCTGCAACCTCTCCATCCTTCCAAGGCTTTACAGGTGATGAATTATATACTCCTCCTGACGCTTCTGGTTAGACCTAAGGTCAAGGGTCAAGCAGTGAAATCCTTGACTAAGTCGTCGTCGTCGTCTAAGAAGTCGACTTCGGCGTCATCCTCCTCACGTAAGTCTCGGCTGCGAATCCCGGAGCAGACAGGTCTAAAGACTTCTAGCTCCGGCTCTAAGTCCTCGAGGAGTAAATCCTCCAGAGAGAGATCTCGCACCCACCCGGCAGAGTCCACCAGTTCCGCTACCCTTGGTTCCGATTCAGAGCCACCCCTCCACCTCCGCAGCAGCTCCGGCCTTGGATCCAATGTGGCTGTTGCAACAGGTGGGCGACCTGGTTGGGTCCCTAAAGAGTAGCATGGAACAATGATCTCTCGTCTGTCGGATAGGATTACTTCCCAAGACTCCATTATAGCCGGACTGAGAGAAGCCCCTCTAGCCTCTCCTCCACTTTACAATACGAGTGGAACTCAGCTTCCTCCGTATGACTCGCTACCATCCGTTCTCGATGAACAATCCATGGAGAGTAGCGTCATACGCCCCCTTCCAAGACGGTCTCATTTCCATACCGGAATTCGGAACTCGAAGGATAGAGGACTTCGAGTTCTTCCCGGAAGACCTCCAAGCCTCCGTTCATTAGGCTACGCAAGGCTTACAGCTTCAAGCATGGTTCGGGATGATAGGGTACCAAAGGAGACAGTTCCTCTATCACGAGACCAGGCTCAGAGAGAATGGCTCAGATGTTTAGAGGACATGGATTGTTCTAATACCAGGATACAACCTTTCAAGAGTCCCCTTTACCATTTTCACAATGGATGAGAGTACCCCGCTCCCGTTCCTGACAAAGATCGCGAGGTCTACCATCCCAGCGGCCAGAAGGGGGAACCCATGCCTCAATTGAAGGAAGCAGATCCCACATCTCCGTTGCTCCCCTCAGCCGGAGAATTGTGGGAGGACTTGCCAAACACCTTCTCAGCTGGCAAACTCAAACCGGACTGTGCTATGGAGCAGTTTGGTGAAAGCTACCCAGGCTCCCAGATGGCCTTATTCAGGCTGAATTTGACGCGAAATCGCGATTAGCCAGATCAATAACTCTATGCTATGTCCGAGGTAGCAACCATAGCTTATGGCTCAGAACCGCTTTTAAGCTCATGACCAAAGCCCTGACTCAAAACGGTACAGTCGGATATGTTTGAGTTTGCCACTGCTAGAACGAATTGTAGGAAGCATGTCCTACAAGAGGCAACCATTCGACATGAGCCGAATAGGTTTACTCTCGTCTAACATCTGGGGAGCAGATCTCTTCCCAGAAGCTATGGTGAAGGAAGTCCAGTCAGAGGCTACGAGGCTGAACCAGAGCCTTAAGGACCGTTGGGGCCTTACGGCTAAGAGGAGACAAGACTAAACACCTAAAGGTAAGGGACAGAGGAAACCTAGGCGTTTCCATCCTTACCAGAAAAAAGCAGCCACGCTTTGCCTCAGCAAGTTCCAGCGGTGCCCTTAGGTGCAAACAGCCCAACCTTCCACCTCTAAGGGCTCAAATCACAGCCAATTTTAGTGATATCCCCCCTCAGCCTCAGCCCCTCCACCTCTTACGCCATCTCTCCAGCTACAATCAAAGCCCTTCGAGAGTCAAGCTTCACGAAGTATGACCGCTCGGGTAAGGCAGGCAGAGGTAAGCGTTCCCTTTCGTGGGAGAGGAATCGGGAGGGCCCCTTTAACAGGGGAAAGCACTTCAGAGGAGGCCGAGGCGGTTACCAGAACCAATGAAGAACTTCAGGTAGGAGGGAGGCTGTTTCACTTTCGCCACGGTGGAACTTCAGCGAATGGGCTCAGAGCATAGTGTCAAAAGGCCTGGGTTGGAGCTGGTTGACGAACCCACCTCCATCCAGACCTTTCCGTCAACTTCCTTCCAAAGAATTGACAGAGTACGCAGAGGACCTCCTTCATAGAAAGGAGCTATAGGCGAGAGTCAAGAGATTAAAATTTCAAGGTCGCTTGTTCAGCGTGCCAAAGAAAGGCTCACAAAAAAAGAAGGGTAATCTTAGACTTGTCCCCGCTTAAACTTAGCCATCCGCTGCGACAAGTTCAAGATGCTCACGATCTCACAGGTGTGGACCTTACTTCCCCGTGGGGGCCGTCACCACCTCTATCGATCTTACAGACGCCTACTATCATATCCCTATTGCAAGACACTTCCGTCCGTATCTGGTTTCAAGATAGGAGACCAGCATTCTCCTTCAAGGTAGTTCCCTTCGGACTCAACGTGGCACCCAGGGTGTTCACGAAACTAGCGGAAGCGGTAGTGCAAACAACTCAGATCACAAGGGATTATGGTAGTAGCGTATCTCGACGATTGGTTGATCTGGGCTTCAACAGTCGAGGAATGCAACAGAGCTACACTGAAAGTGATTCAGTTTCCTGGAATATCCCCTAGGCTTCAAGATAAACAGGACCAAGTCAAGGCTCACTCCAGAGTCAGACTTTTCAGTGCTGGGCATTCAATGGAATCCTATCCTCCCTACTCTGTCGATTCCATCAACCAAAAGAAAGAAATAGCGAACAAGTCAGTCAAGCAATTTTCTAAGTCACAAACTGGCGTCAAGGAGAGCTCAGGAGAGGATCCTGGGTTCTCTCCAGTTTGCATCAAGTGACGAACGTCTTGATGAAGCCAAACTGAAAGACCTACCAGAATCTGCGTCACGATCAAAATGTCAGGGCCAGGGACAAACTATCCTCAGGTCCCCTCTGATCCTAAAAAGAATCGTCCCTTCGGCCGTGGGCGAAAGTCAAGAATTTGTCAGTGTCAGTACCCCTTCAGTTCCCTCACCAGGGATTACCCATCCACACAGACGCGTCCTTAAGCGGTTGGGGAGGGTATTCACAGGTCCCAAAAAGGTTCAAGGAACTTGGTCCCACCTCAGTTCAGTCAGTTTTCCCATATAAACGTACTGGAGGCATGGCAGTGTTCTTGACTCTAAAAAGGTTGCGCCCACCAAAGTACTCCCACATAAGCTAGTTCTGGACAGCGCAGTGGTAGTAAACATTGTATAAACAGAGGAGGCTCCAAGTCGTCTCTAAATCATGTGATGGTAGCCCATCTTCTCCCTGGCAGACAAGTTCAGTTGGCATCTCTCCTCCACTCACATAGCTGGAGTGAGAAAACGTCAAGCAGACCCGCGTTTTATCCCGATCAGTGGCCCCTAGAGTCGGAATGGTCACTGGACAACAGGTTTCGTTCCAATGGATCCTTCAAAGAGTCCCAGGGCTACAGGTGGTAATTCTCTTCGCATCTCAAGCGAATCACAAACTTCCCTGTTATGTAGCCCCCAACCCAATGGACCCTCTGGCCCTATGCCACGGACGCCCTGGCTCTAGACTGGAAACAAACTGGAAGAAGATTTGAATCGTCTTTCCCCCAGTGAATCTTCTTATGAAAGTTTTAAAACAAACTCAGGACGTTCAAGGGTCAAAGTTGGCTCTAGTAGCCCCCAGACTGGCGAAGAGCAATTGGTATCCCCTAATTCTGGAGCTGGGCCTTCGTCCTCTTCGGATCCCCATCCGCCCAAGCTCTCCCAGTCAGTACAAACGAAGACTGTGGTTCGCTTCCTCATTGATTCTCAAAACCCTAACTTTATGGATTTCTGAAGTTTGCGGCAAAAAGAGATGCGAATATTGACCCTCAGAATATTCTTTCTTGGAATCCGATAAAAGGGATTCAACTTTGAGACAGTACGATGCTGCTGTCAAAAAGTTAGCAATCTTCCTGAGAGAATCTGATATTAGAATCATGACAGTTAATTCAGCTATATCCTTTTTCAGATCCTTATTTGAAAAAGGTTTAGCAGCTAGCACGAATTACGACAAACAAGTCAGCCTTGAAAAAGATATTTCAATTTGGGTTCACATAGACTTTGACGGATTCCTACTTCTCGTCTATTCCTAAGGCATGTGCTAGACCTTAGACCTTCTGTAAGGCCTACGTCAGTTTTTCATGGTTCTTAAACGATGTTCTAAAACTGGCTTCAGAAACCGACAATGACACATGCTCGTTTATAATGTTCTTAGAAAACCCTGTTTTTATTAAGCTTAGCTTCAGGAGCAAGAATTTCAGAAAACTGTCGGCTTTATCCAGAGATCCGGATCATATTCAATTCCCTTCCCACAGGGAAAGGTAACTACTTTCTCCGGAACGTAGCTTTTTAGCAAAGAATGAAGATCCTTTGATGAGGTGGGAACCCTTGGAAGTACACCCCTTCCACAAGATGTATCTCTTTGCCCCGTTACAACCTTACGAGCCTTTCTGTCCAGGACCTCCTCATCCTCATCGGGTCCCCTCTTTAAGACCGGAAAAGGTGGTACTTTATCCATTAAAGGCAATCAGGCAGCAAATCCTGTACTTTATTAAAGCAAGCCAATCCTGGACTCTTTCCGAAAGCACATGAATGTTAGGGCAGTAGCCACCTCAATTAAATTATTTCCAACACAATGAACTTTTCGATGAGTTGAAAAAGTTATAACCGGGTGGAAATCGCCGACAGTGTTTTCAAACGCCATTACCTTAAGTCCCTTGGAAGCTCTGAAATTTTCAGCAGTAGCAGCGGGAAACATAGTTTTTCCCCTGATTCTAGTTAATTCGTAGTAGAAGATTCAGTCCTCCTTTCTACCTGCTTCACCCAACAGTTCGTCTATTCCTACCGTGTTCATTTACATTCATACTGGTGTCTTAGCTCTTTTATGATGAGTTTAGTGGGGTGCCCCTTTTAGTTTTTGCTAGGGACACTCACAGATGATTTTGGATTTTGATCTCATGGATGTTACCCCTTATTTTTATGCTAGGGGATACATCTCATTTATAATGGTTAGGGCGGGTTTTTTGTATATTTAAAGTCATATGCATTCTTATATATTATCATTGTTGTTTTAATTTGTTCATTTGACTACTCTAATTGCTATTATATTTTGATAACATGCCTTTACACAGATACCATTTTGTTACATGTAAGCCATTTACCTCTGTACATATGTAAATTTACCTTATGATAAGAAACATGTTTAGAATTAAGGGTAATTTAAGCATATTTCTATTTTGTATCCTGTGTATTTGTATCTTTTTAGCAATTATATTCTTTTCTATATTTTTACTTTATTTTTATTTGCACCTATTCTTATTTATTTTATTACTTTGTTTACATCTTGTGCTATTTCTCTGGTACGATTTCGCGCAGCGACACGAGCTGAGCCCAGAAAAAGGGATTTTGACGTAAGGAAAAACTCTATTTCTGGGCGATTGGCTCGTGTCGCCAGCAAATCCCCCACCCTTCCCATCCCTTCGCCCAAGATGTCTGCTAACTTCAGGATGGCCACCAGAGGCGCAGCAGTCGGCAGCATGGGATGGAGTAGTAGTAGTACGAGATGCTCACTCTGTGGGTCGGCTCTCCTCATGGAGGGTTTTTGTTGTGGGAGATTTCTATTGGTTTTTGGCTCGTGGTAGTGGTCTCACTCGCCTAGTTTCATACCGACACCCTCTTGGAGGGTGAAGCGAGTCAGTTATACTGACCTTTTTCTTTATTTATTTATTCTCTGGTATGTGTTAGTACATTTACCCTAGAAATAATAGATTAAAGGATATTTCGCTGGCGACACGAGCCAATCGCCCAGAAATAGATTTTTCCTTACGTCAAAATCCCTTATTTTTCTCCATATTTTTTATGATTTAAAAATAAATTATGTTAAAAATTCACCAAAAGATGTATTTCTCCTTGATAAATTTGCTATACTATAATATCAAACAATTAGATTTGGTCTGAAACAAAATTATGGAAGGCAGGAGGCAAATTTCTGACATCTGGCCAATTTTGGTAAAAACGGCGGCCAGCTTTAAAGATGGCCGCCATAAGGGTATTAAGCTGGACTTCTGAAATGTCCATCACATGTTTTCATGTACCTCAGACACTCAGCTAACTAAAAAACACAATGGCTATTAGTCCCCCTTGGTGGTAGTCAAATCCAAAATTTGAGTGTCTGGCTCATGGACTAAAATTAATGTCCTTAACTTCTGATGGATATAGCAGTCAACCTCCACTTTATGCCCCAATAAGTACTACAGGCATTATGTTCAGGCACAGGATGAAGGCCAAGTGCCTTTCCCTCTTCTCAGGTATTCAAGTATTTTAATTGTGAATATTTGAATAACCTATTACAAGCCAAACAACCCCCTCCCCCCAAAAAAAAAAAAAACGGAAACTATATGGGTGGTGAGAATGAAAACATGAAATGCAGGTAATTTTCAATTAGAGCAAATGTAGGACACCACACCATATCTAACCCTGTGTGTGTGTGTACAAGGTAGTGGGAACATGGTCCCCTCTCTGGACTCGCCAAGTCTTGGCATAAAGTTCTAGCATTTTCGTTTTCAGGACTGCCGTGTAGGGGTAAAGCCATTGGTGTACCTTATGCAGTGCACTAAGCTATAGACATTACTTAAGGTTCTTTGCCTTCTCCCTTTCACTCCTTTTACTGTACATCCGTTAATATTCTCTTAATTCCATCTTACTTTCCACCCTCTCTTAACAAATGTTTCAACATTATTCTTAGTGCTAAATGGCCGATATTTTGTCTGTTCCTATTCAAATACAAACCTTCAGTCTTTACATAGGATTTGGCTTGCGAATGCGAGCTGGAACAGTAATAACTTTCAAACTAGGTCATTAACTACCGACAGTAGATGAGAAGCGCCCCCCCCACCCCCCACTCATCAGTTCGCACTCCACTTTGTAACCAAATAATTCCTTCACCAATGTGTTCTGATAGGCCCCCAGTATTGCCATACAAAACCCTAACGTTCAGGACCCCTGGCAAAATGTTTAGGGGGAAAAAAACCTGAAATCATGTTTCTTTTTTAAAATTTTTGCATTATACTCCTAAACAATGCATTTTATTGAAAATATTTTTACATATGAAATTAAAATAGATTAAATTACCTTTCGAATGATATATAATGATGTATATTTTGTTGTATTAGTATAGCACCTATGATTCAAGAAATGTTGATGTTACAACCCTGAAAATGCATTTTTTCAGAATTTTGTCTTTCAACTTTTTAGTATGCATTTTCTAAAAACAGCTTCAGTGCACTTTAAATATTGTCTATAACATCGACTCTACAAATTGTCCGTATAATAATGTTCCCAGTGAAGTTCCATAAGTGCGCCACTTTCACATTCGATACGTATATGAGATAAACCAAAAAGTTTTCCACACATGAAATAACAATTTATATTAATAAGATGATATTCATTTAGATTATAGCAAATTCTTAGATTAGAAATCATGAAATTAGCACACTTATGGAACTTCATTGGGAACATTTTTCAAAACCGTACAGTACCACCTTCACAAATTGAGTAAAATATACATTGTTATACACCATTATGCAGACAACTTATAGAGGCAATGATATATATTAATAGTGCTGCAAAGCTGATTTTAGAAAATGCCTATTAAAAAGTTGAAAGACAAAGTTGCAAGACAAAATTCAGAAAAAATTCATTTTAAGGGTTTTAACATCAACCTTTCTTGAATAATAAATGCTATACTAATAGAGTCATACCCCTACATAGGAAAGTCTCTACGTATGAAAAATCCAGGTTACGAAGGCAAAGACAAAGATTTTTTTGCTTCTGCGTACGAAAATAATTCAGGTTGCGTAAGGGTGTATGTACTGTGAAGTCCCGAGATTTGCCCAGGCTGCCGAGAACAATTTTAAAACTCGCGTGCGGCCAACTCAGTAGACTCGCCACCATCCCCCTGCTCTCCCATTGGTTCCTGATGCTCGTCACCGCCATAAGATCCTGCTCTCCTATTGGTCAGCATCTGTCCCATCATGCCTCTATGTAAAGGCGTTCCTCAGCCATTTCGTTGTGGCAGCGTTAACGTAAACACCTGGAATTCGTTCGTTCACATAGATGTCGTTTGTTAACGTAAATTCGTGTTAGTGATTTCGCTTTCGTTGTACTGTAAGTTACTTTATCGTGTTGTGTGTAAACTTAATTACAGCAGTACCTCAGGATACGAAATCAATCCGTTCCGAAGCGGCCTTCGTAACCTGATTTTTTCGTATCTTGAACCACATTTTACATGTAAATTGCCTAATTCGTTCCAAGCCCTACAAAGACACCCCAGTAAATTTTATAATAAAGCTAAATTGACCAATAAACAATGAAATACAACAATTTGGACCATTCAGTACCTAACATAACTGTGATTACCTGTAAATAAAGTTTATTAGTGTACAGGGTACAAGAAATACTGTACGTACATATGTAGTAAAATGTGGAACCTTACCTTTCGAGTGAGGCGATCTCTGAAAGTGGCGACAGAGGAGGAGGATAAATGGCAGAAAACAGGAACACTTAACTTTACGAAACACATGAAAAAATGACAGGAAACATTAACACTAAACTTTATGAAACACATTAACAAATGGCAGAAAACTTAACACTTAACTTTACAAAAAACTTAATTAAATTTCCTATTTTTTTTTCTTTTTTTTTTACATTTTTTGTTACTTTTTTATACTTTACAGTTTTTACAAAATTTCAATTTCTTCACCACTTTCAACTTGTTTTTTCGTATCACTTGGATCTACCTGTTTTATCCAAGGAAGATTACTTCTGCCTGCTTTTCACAATTTTCCTGAAACGACTCAGGCAAACGGCATTGAACTGCGCAAGCATACAACCTGTGAAGCCTTTTCGGGGTGTCTCTTTTCTACAAATGATTGCACCTTATGAAAAGCAGCTAGAGCATCCTTAATTTCTGCCGTTGTCATAGGATCCTCCTCCTCTTCCTCGCTGCTGCTAGAGAACTCTTCTTGAACAACGTTATGTTGCATGGCCTCCAACTCCTTCAGGTCATCCGTCGTAAGCTCCTCTTGGTGCTCCTCGAGAAGGTCATTGATGTCGTCCTCGTCGACGACCAGCCCCATGGACTTGCCAAGTGCAACGATCTCGTCAAGATCTGGTTGTGAAACAGTTTTAGGATCGTCAACTGTTCCTGAATCTGCATCAGCTTCGCCCATGTTGAATCCCTCGAAGTCTCGGGTGGGTACGACATCATGCCAGAGTTTCCTCCACGAAGAATTCAATGTTCGCCTCGAAACCTCCTGCCAAGCTTGATCAATGAGTCGGATGCATATGACAACATCGAAATGCTCCTTCCAAAATTCACGCAAGGTGAGGTTTGTGGTATCGGTGATGTCGAAACATCTCTTGAAAAGATGTTTCGTATACAGCTTCTTGAAGTTCGATATCACTTGCTGGTCCATGGGCTGGAGGAGAGGGGTGGTGTTAGGCGGAAGATAAAGAACCTTGATAAAAGAATACTCTGCTAGGATATCTTCCTCAAGGCCAGGAGGGTGAGCAGGGGCATTGTCTAACACCAGCAGACATTTCAGAGGGAGGCGCTTCTCTTCCATGAATTTCTTCACTGTCAGCCGAAACACAGATTTACCCACTTGGTGAACAAAAGTCTCGTTACCCAGGCTTTCGCATTAGCCCTCCACATCACTGGAAGCATCTCCTTTAGCACTTTGTGGGCCTTGAAGGCTCGAGGAGTCTCCGAATGATACACAAGTAGTGGCTTCACCTTGCAATCCCCACTGGCGTTTGAACAAAGTGCGAGCATAAGCCTGTCTTTCATAGGCTTATGTCCGGGTAGCTTCTTCTCTTCCTGAGTGATGTACGTCCGACGAGGCATTTTTTTTCCAATAAAGGCCAGTCTCATCACAGTTGAAGACTTGCTGAGAACTGTAGTTTTCGTTGATCGTCATCTCATCGAACATCTTAATAAAGCCTTCGGCCGCTTTCGTATCCAAACTGGCAACCTCCCCATGCCGCACCACCGAATGGATGCCAGTCCGTTTACAGAATTTTTCAAACCACCCATGAGAAGCCTTGAAGTCTGGGGTTGGCGTCGATGTCCCCTTCTCCTCCATTGTCTTTGGCCTGGGGAATCAAATCGCCGAAAATAGCGCTGGCCTTGTGGCAGATTGCCGTCTCGGTTATTGTATCGCCAGCGATTTCTTTGTCTTTTATCCATACGAGAAGCAGCCTCTCCATCTCATCATGCACGTGGCTCCTCTTGTTGAACAAAATAGTCACTCCCTTGGAAGGTGTAGCTGCTTTGATGGCTTCCCTCTGCTTAAGGATGGTGCCTATCGTCGACGGATTTCGGCCGTATTCTTAGCGATCACACTCAACCGCATGCCAGCCTCGTACTTCTTGATAATCTCCATTTTTGTCTCCATAGAAAGCATCCTCTTCTTTCCGTGAACTTCAGCAACTTTCTTGGGACCCATGACTATACGTAATTAAGTTATGTACTAATTAAGTTCTCACACAACACGATAAAGTACAAAGCGAAATCACTAACAGCAATTTACGTTAACAAACGAAATTGTATATGTGAACAAACGAATTCCGCGTGCATACGATAACAATGCTGCTACGGAGTGGCTGAAGGATGCCTTTATGTAGATGCACAATGGGAGAGATGCTGACCAATAGGAGAGCAGGATCTTACGGCGGTGACTAGCATCAGGAACCAATGCGAGAGCGGGAGGATGGTGGCGAGTCTACTCAGTTGGCGGCACGCGAGTTTTAAAATTGTTCTTGGTGGTCCAGGCGAATCTCTGGACTTTACAGTAACACCCTTTCGTAACCTGAATTTTTTTGTATGCAGAGGCAAAAAAATCTTCATATTTGCTTTCGTAACATGGCAATTTGTCGAAAATTGCATTTTTCCTAACTATACAAACCTGAGGTCCTTTAACAATAGGAAGTAGCTAGCGGCAGCTGGAATGGTCGTAAGCTTCGAACAAGGGGAGAACGGTAGTTAACTGCTTGTCCGACAGTGCGCACGCCCGAGAGGTGAAGAATCACTTTTGCTTTAGGCCCATGCAAAAAAATGCAGAGTGAGGGGTGGCATGAGGTGGGACTATATGTAAAGGACCTCAGGTTTGTATAGTTAGGAAAAATGCAATTTTCGGCAAATTGTCATTTGTTCCGACACGAATACAAACCCTCGGTCCTTTAACAATAGGAAGACTCACTTCTTGGTGGGAGGAATCTGAGTCTTTTTGGTGAACAGACTGGTGTTCGTCCAACCTTGGAAAGCCTCCCTGGTCGTAAGAGCGAGGGAGGGGTCCAAGCCTCTGTCCAATTGATCAGGGTGTGCACCGCAGGATCAATGGTCAGACCTCTGGGCCAAGTACTAAGAGAGAGGCAAGCGTATCTCTTCGTACCAGCAAGCAAGAACTTGTTCCTGTTTGCAAGAGGCAACATAAAGTATGGGTTTGTCTCAAGCTGGCATCCTCCTTGTTGGAGGAAGTGGTGGATATACGCTCCTATCCCTAATGAAAGGGTTAGGATGGGGCTCTGTTGAGTAGCTCACCTGCATCTCGTCCTTATCCAGCAGGGTGACGACCGTGTCCCTCTACCCACAGGTAGAGGGGAAGAAAAAGATGGGAAGAGGAGCCAGTCACACACTCATTCACTCATCCATTCTTATTCCATTCTACAGTCACCAGGACTTCGATGCTGTTTCAGCCTGCGAGGGTCTGGGTTCGCTACACGTGTGAGCCCAGCCACCACGGGTCCCAAGGAAAAAAAGATCCAAGGACCTGTGGGCAATATCCCGAAGGTAGAAGGAGGTGCATGTGGTCTGGTTGGACCAGACCCCTGCCTTCAGTACCTGTGCCACGGAGAAGTTCTTGCGGACAAAGCAGCATCTCCTTCGCATCGAAGGCGGTGAAGTCCATTAGGGAGGGGATTGTGAACTACTCGAACCGATCGTCAGGGACCGAAGGGTTCTGAGTCTTCGCTACGAAGTTCGGTATGAAATCGAGCGTCACGGATCCCCATCCCCTGGATGCTTGGCTTCGCAGGAAAAGTCATGCAGTTCCTCACAGGAAAAGAAGGGAATAGTCGCATGACCTATCCCTCTTCTCGACTTTCCCCCCCCCGGTGATGTCCAGTACCCATACTGGTCTTCCGTTTGCCACGAAGAGTTCTCGCATCCTCCTATCCCCATGCAGCGAAGTTCTCGGTAGTGGATAGGACACCGACACTCCATGGTGGGTGTCGATGGTATGGGTACTGTGACAAGCTATTAAGACGAAGTAATGATTGCTCCGTAACAACCGAACCTAAGTCCACAGCGTAGTGTTCGTAACTGACTCGGGCGCTCTGACAGCTGCCGACTGACTGGTTCGGTATCGGAAGTGAGGCAAGTTGTCCAAGCATCCGAGTAAGTCACGTGACCTTCGCCTTTTAAAGGGTTATGCCGAGAGACCAAACAAATAATGTATTTGTTGTCCACCAATGCCGGACGGCGAGGTGATGATTCTCTTAAGGCATATGCTCAAAAGGCGAAAGTCAATTGCCGTCTAGAGACCTAGGTCCCTGAAGGCAAGACACTCTCATAGTAGTTGAATCTCAGCTAAGGAGAAACAACACTATGTGACGTTGAAGACGAAGGTAGGCAATGAATGCAACCTACGTCTTCCAGCTGAATCGAGAGAAGGAATCTCAAGATTCTGAACCTGTGCTTACAAATGTCGTAGTTGCAATGAAAGCGGGGCGTTCTTCAGTAATGAAAACACAGGGGAGAGCCGCCTGAAGAACTGCTTCTCATGGGCTGAACGTTTGGAAGTAGAGCTGGCAGGTGTGGGAGTAGGCGATGTCTTTCAATACATCTGCTAATCCGGGGTGAACAATGAACAATTGCACACCTACGAATACGAGATATTTTGAAGACAAACTCAGATTCCGCAAAAATCATTCGCATTATCGCAGTGCGATGCAGCAAGAGACTATTACAGAATTCTGTTACCGTGCAGTAAACAGAAAGATGAAAGTCGAAGAGATATCTCTGCTGTAAATTCTCGCAATACTGAAGGCGATGAATTCGAGCGTCACAGCAGTAGATGGTCATTCATGTATGCGAGAATCCCCGTTAATCAGAGACTTAAGTCCGTGATTGTTGGGCAGAGATACGGTTGGTATTCAATCGAAGCAGGGGAGAAAGACATAACCAACCGTGCATCTCGAAGCGGCAGCTGGTACTGAATTGCCTCGGGCAATTCAATACGCAGTAGCTGTCGCTGACTCTTCATCCTGAGTTGCCAAGTAATCCATTCAACAAAGGAATGCGTTCGGCTAGAACCACCGAGCATAAAAAGATATGCTCGAGCAATTATATTTAGGCGAAACGAATTTCGGTAAATACAAAAGCTGAAATGGTGTTGTCGTGACAAAATCATAAGTATATAAAATTGAAATTGGAAACTCCTGGAAGGTTGCAGGCAACCCCGAGTTGCAGTTCAATTAAAATACTCCTCGTCTAAGTCGCAATCCGTAGAGTAACTAGGATATGCGCCTACCCCTCGAACAATTCAACTGCTTAGCAGAATCATGTCGCGAGGTTAATATACGTAGTATATTTGTAGGATTCTGAACAACAATCTCCATCCTAAATTCTTTTCCTTCAAGAAAACAAAATAAGGATTGGAGATCGACCACCTTCGATCTCTATCAAAGAGAGTGAAGGAGAAGTCTTCGAAGGAAAGCTTCAATGGTGAACAGAATAACGAAGATGATAGTTCAAGCCAAACTGGATGTTCCCGTCCGTTCTTCTCTATTCCTGGTTGGTCGCCTACTGTGAGATACTCTTCTTTCAGCAGCAGTCTTCTTCCCAATGCTAGAAATTCCAGGAATTCGAGCATAGGCGAGGTTCCCGATTATCGCGTAACAATTATCGGGGATTCTCGTCTCGCTCACTTTGGACCGTGGTCTCGCCTAAGTGTTTGGAGATCGTAAAAAACTCGAACACACTGAATGCGCTAGAAATTCCGTAGAATTCTAAGCACTCTGCGAAACCCCCACCGAATTCGTCAAACGATATCGGCTGGTGGTCCTCTCGATTCCCGTAGAAATCGAGGATGGGGCAGGATCCCTCCTCAACGACCTGGGCTTACGTCAGGTAGGATCCGAAGGTCCCCCCGGTAGCGCAGTCCCCAACGTGGGATCCTACAGAGAAACCTCTGTAGGATCCCACCCACTTCCCTCGTAGCCGTAAGGAAAGAGGGAATGGGGGAGGAATTGGATACTCTCTCGCCTTCCCAGTGGAACTAGCAGTTGGAGAAGAGTAGGAACAGCCATCGCCTTGCGGCAATGGCCTCTCAGAGTCTGGGAAAACGTATCGTCAGGAGAAAACATTTTCCCGAGGAGGGTTACGAACTCGCCCTGTAGGTAAGGGTCTGCCGCCACTGTGAACATCGTCTGGGTGGGGCTGATCGACACCTGACAGGAGAGCCGATACCGTCCTCCAACTCATTCCAGTCCTCATCGAGGTAGAAACCTCTCAGGAGGACCGAAGGGGTATTTAAATACGGTGTCCGAAGACACGTAGAAACGCCGCTGTCGCAGTAGAGGAGGTGGAAGTAGCTTGTTCGACCGGTCAGATCTGAGAGAGCCTTCTTATCCGGAGACGAGAGACTCTGGTTCAAGACAGAATCGGCAAGCTCCGATCGCGGCAGACCCACCGTCGGTTTGGGTTCCCTCTCGGGCCCCAAAATGACTCAAGCCGAGACGTGGGCTCTGCTGGTGGGAGCGGCGATCCTTCCCCGAGGTCGTTGCGCTGACGAATCAGCGCCATAACCTCGACAAAGTTCCTCTGGATCCCGGAAGTCATAGCATCTTGCAGAGTAGGACCGTCAAGCCCCTCGAACAAGAGCATTCCGAGAACCTCCCCCTTAAGGAGGAGGAACTGCTATAGACCCCTCTCGGATTCCTCCTGCCACTTGCGCGTACGTACTGGTCGGTCCGAAGATCGTACCTGGTACTTACGGCGTCGTGACGGGATCGTGCGGGGTATGCCCCTCACGATCACCCCGCTGTGCCTCGCTCTTCCTGGTGCAAACCAAGGATGTTGCAGGCACGGGAGAGGAAGACATGACGCTCCTCTTTCACTCGCTGGCAGAACCAGTGGGCTTGGAGGGCTGCAGGCGATCGCCAACTTGCAGGCCTAGTCGAGCCGTTTCCCAGGGAAACAGCTGGACCGAGAACAGCGGCCCCGATCTCGTGTGCAGAGGAGCTGCTGCTGGTCCCCCTATCCGCCCGGTCCCTGTGGGAGCGGCGGTCAGGAGACCTGCAGAGACCACTGTCGCGGTGAGACCGGTGAGTGTCCTCGCGGCACGTCATACCGCTGGTACCAGCCGAGGCTGGCACCAACGATTGGGAGGAGGGAACCTCTTCCCAGCCTCAGCTCGTGGCTGGTCAGACAGTCACGTCTACCAGGGTTACCAGCTGGTCGCTGCGAGAGCGGCCGCTGGCCTGGCGAGAGTCACATGAGCGGCTCTCACCAGCTTCTGCTCCGTGCCACGGTCCTGGCGCCGAGCGAACTCTGGCGCCAAAATTTTGGCTATACGCTCTCCAGCGGGAGAACGTATACTCGGAACTTCTCGCGAACGAGAGACCGAGCCGGAACCTGGCGTAGCGGCAGTGCCGCAAACACCAGGCAAGGAAGTACCGGTGGTAGTCGGTACGCCTCTGGTCCCCGTCTTCTTCTTCCTTGCGGAAGGGGAGACGGGCCCTGTTCCCTAAAGAGCAGGAGGACCGGCAGAAGAACCCCCCCGTCCCACGGGAGTGGAACGAGCCCTTAGAAGTTCCCGAAGGAGCCTTCTTAGGGGGGAAACCCGGGTTACCAGCTGGTCGCTGCGAGAGCGGCCGCTGGCCTGGCGAGAGTCACCTGAGCGGCTCTCACCAGCCTTCTGCTCCGTGCCGCGGTCTTGGCGCTGAGCGAACTCTGGCGCCGAAACTTTGGCTGCACGGTCTCCCGAGGGAGAGCGTACACTCGGGATCTCTTGCGAACGAGAGACCGAGCCGGAACCTGGCGTAGCGGCATCGCCGCTAGCACCAGGCGAGGAAGTACCAGTGCTAACCGGTACTCCTCTGGTCCCCGTCTATCTCTTCCTTACGGAAGGGGAGACAGGCCCCGCTCCCGAAGGAGCAGGAGGACCAGCAGAAGGACCCCCCGTCCCACCGGGGTGGGACAGACCCTTAGAAGTTCCCGAAGGAGACTTCTTAGGGGGGAGGCAGCCTTCTTCTTCTTTGGCTTATGGGCCTTAGAAGTTGAAGGGGAAGAGGCAGCAGCAGACGATGAAGACGAAGATGACACCTTCCTCTTCCTCGTCAGCTAACGCAGGACAGTCGTCAGGTCCTCCATCCAGGCTGGAGCCGGGGCTATTGCCGAAGCAACACGGCCCGACTGCACCTGTCCGGAAGGACCTGGGACTGGGGAAGACACCGTAGGCAGGACCAGCATGGACAGGCGCAGGAACCAGGAGCGACAGGTACAGCAACTAGCTCAGGAGCGGCAGGAACAGCGGCAGCGGTAGACCCAGAAGGGACAACCAAGCCAGCAGCGGGAACCACATCAGCGGCAGGTACGGCAGGCCCAGCCATCGCCTCGTAGAATCATCGGCAGCCAGTGGGAACCTGGGTACTGGCGGCCGTCCAGGGCGCAGCTGCTGGAACAGCGGAAGTCTGGGGCAGGCAACACGAAGAACACAGGCGGCGGCGGCATACCCTCCCTCGGTACGGCGGCGACCGGCCCTAGTAGCGGCAGACGGTGTCACCGACACAGCATGGGGAGTGTAGACCAGGCGGGGGGAAGCAGCATAAGCGGCCGTGGAGGTAGTAGTGGAGACCGCTCCATGAGTCACCGCCCCAGACCTCGCTAGACGCTGCAGCAGCCCGTGGATGCTAGGCACGCCCTGCCGCCGCAGTGGTCCATACCTGTCCAAGGTCGTCTCCCACGGATGTAGCACCTGCGGTAGCACAGACAGATTAGTAAGAGGGGTTCTCTCACGCACGGGGGTGAGACATGCCCATCCCCGAACGCAAGGAAGACCCCAAATACAAAATACAACGAGGAAGCTGAGCGGGGGGCAGGAAAGAAGACGAAGAATCGGATACCAAGGGAGTCACGGGAGAGTTTTCCGACGACTTCCTGGCAGACCTTCGCTTCCCCTACCCCCGCACAGCAGTGAAAAGTAATATGAAAATGAAACAGAATATTGCACTTGCGATTCACTTCATATAACTTAAAGGGGGAAGGATCAATTCCCGGGTAAGAGCGGAAACTTGATCCAATAATATGATGCTATCATAAAATATATATGAAAATGAAACAGAATACTGCACTTGCGATTTCACTTTCACAGAAAATAAATCGTAAGGATAAATTTCCGGGTAAGAGCGGAAATTGATCCAAAATTAAAATTGACAATCGCGAATCCACTTTCATTGCATTCTATTCATACAAAATGACAATTTGTCGAAAAATGACAATTTGTCCAAAATTGCATTTTTCCTAACTATACAAACCTGAGGTCCTTTTACAATAGGAAGGTACTAGCGGCAGTGGATAGGTCGTAAGCTTCGAACAAGGGGTTCGGTAGTTAACTGCTTGTCCGGACAGGCTGCGCGCGCGCGCGACTGGGAGGTAAAACAAATCACTTTTGCTTTGGCCCAAGCAAAAACTGCAGAGTGAGGGGTGGCATGAGGTGGGGCTATGTGTAAAAGGACCTCAGGTTTGTTATAGTTAGGAAAAATGCAATTTGGACAAATTGTCATTTGTTCCGACACGGCATACAAACCTTCGGTCCTTTTACAATAGGAAGACTCACTTCTTGGTGGGAGGAATCTGAGTCTTTTGTGAACAGACTGGTGTTCGCCCCAACCTTGGAAGCCTCCCTGGTCGTAAGAGCGAGGGATACCAAGCCTCTGTCCGATGATGCGGGGTGTGCAACCGCAGGATCAATGTCAGACCTCTGACCGAGTACTAAGAGAGAGGCATGCGTATCTCTTCGTACCAGCAATGCAAGAACTTGTTCCTGTACAGGAGCAAATATAAAGTCATGGGTTTGACTCTTGTAGGCATCCACTTCCCCCCCCTTGTAGAAGGAAGTGGTGGATATTCTGCTTCCTATCCCTAGTGAAAGGGATAGGATGGGGCTCTGTCATATAGTCACCTGCATCTCGTCCTCATCCAGCGTAGTGACGACCATGGCCCTCTGCCCACAGGTAGAGGGAAGGAAAAGACGGGAAGAGAGAGCCAGTCACTCACTCACTCACACATCCATCCACACAGTCACACCAGGACTCGATGCTGTTCAGCCTGCGAGGTCTGGGTTAGCTACACAACTTGTTGAGCAGCCACCACGGGTCCAAGGAAAAGGTATCCAAGGACCTGTGGGGCAATATCCCGAAGGTAGAAGGACGTAAGGTAGTCTGGTTAGACCAGACCCCTGCCTTCAGGACCTGCGCCAACGGAGAAGTTCTGCGAAACGCCAACGAGGGGCCAATACTTCTGACTTCGTGAGTCTCGGACGGGACGTACGGATGTCGTCACTACCATCAGCCTCGTACGCCCTCCTGATGACCTCACGCAGCCAGAATGAAAGAGTGTTCTTGGATACTTCTTTCTTGGTGACCCGGTGCTAACGAAGAGGCATCGACACTCAGGCCTGAGGTGTCGAGTTCTCTTCAGATAGCGCCGTAGCGCCCTCACAGGACAAAGCAGCATCTCATCTGCATCATTATCGGTGAAGTCCAATAGGGAGGGAATCGTGAATGACTCGAACCTGTCATCAGGGACTGAAGGTTTCTGAGTCTTCGCAACGAAGTTCGGGACGAAATCGAGCGTCACGGATCCCCATCCCCTGGAGTGTCGTACATCATAGGAAAGACCATGAAGTTCCCCTACTCTCTTCGCCGATGCCAGGGCAGCAAGAAGAGGGTCTTGAGGGTCAGATCCCTGTCTGACGACTCTCGGAGTGGCTCGAACGGTGTTCGAGTCAGACTCCTAAGGACGAGAGTCACGTCCCACGCAGGGGGGCCTGAGTTCCCTGGGTGGGCAAGACCTTTCGAAGCTCCTCATAAGCAAGGAGATCTCGAACGAGTTCGAGATGTCCAACCCCCTCAGTTTCAGGACGAGCGCCAAGGCGGCTCTGTATCCTTTAACTGTGGGGACGGGACTGAGAGGAGCTTCTCTCGGCGAAGAAAAAACGAGGAAATCCGCTACCTGCTGAAGAGTGGCTCTGAGAGGAGATAGACCCCGTCTACGACACCAACCACAGAAGACGGCCCACTTCCCCTGGTACACAGCTGCAGAGGACTGACGGACGTTTCCAGCCATCTCTGTTGCTGCGCTACGAGAAAAAGCCTCTCGTTCGCAAGAGATGGTGGATAACAGCCAGCCGTGAAGACGTAGGGACTGGACTGCTCGGTGGTACCGCTCGAGTGTGGCTGGGCGAGAAGGTTGTGCCAAGGGGGAATCTCTCTCGGTTCTCCTGCGAGAAGAGCCAGCAGGTCCGGATACCAAATGGCCTGTGGCCATTTGGGAGCCACCAGGATCATCCTGAGATTCGGGTGACCAGCGCTCGACTGATCACCTTGCGAATCAGGCTGAACGGGGGAAAGGCATAGGCGAAGAGGTTGTCCCACGGGTGTTGAAGAGCGTCCTCTGCAGCTGCCCATGGGTCCGGCACGGCCGAGAAGAACACCTGGAGCTCCTGTTGTGCCGGGTGGCGAACAGATCCACGACTGGTCGCCCCCCACAGGTCGAAGAGCCTTTCCGCCACGTCCTGGTGTAGAGACCATTCGGTCCCTATCACCTGCATCCCGACGGCTGAGCGTGTCTGCTACTACATTCCTCTTCCCTGGAATGTAGCGTGCCGACAGCTCTATTGAGTGTGCCTGAGCCCACTCGTGCACCTGCCGAGTCAACTGGTACAACGGAAGAGACACTAGGCCCCCCTGTTTTGTTGACGTAAGCCACCACCGTGGTGTTGTCGCACATCAACACCACTGAGTGTCCCATCAAGCGGTCCTGAAACTCTTGGAGAGCGAGGAACGCTGCCTTGAGTTCCAGAACATTGATGTGAAGGTGCTTGTCGTTCTCGTCCCACA